>NC_067403.1:158386920-158686920 GCF_016432865.1 Antechinus flavipes | reverse complement strand
TTACTTTTTTTTATAGCAAATATATTTTTAATAGTAGCTTTTTATTTTTAAAATACATACAAAGATATCAACATTCACCCTTGCAAAACCTTGTGTTCCAAATTTTTCTCCTTCCCTTCTCCTCATCCTCCCCTAAACAATAAGTTAATCCAGTATATATTAAACATGCTGCACAAGAAAAATTAGATCAAAAAGGGGAAAAATGAGAAAGAAAAAAAGGCAAGCAAACAACAACAAAAAATACTATGTTTGATCCATATTCAGTCCCCACAATACTCTTTCTGGATGCAAATGGCTCTCTCCATCACAAGTCTATTGGAACTGGCCTCACTGTTAAAAAGAGCCACATCCATCAGAATTGATCATCACAATATTTTCTTTGCTATGTACAATGTTCTCTTGGTTCCACTCACTTCACTTAGCATCAGTTCATATATGTCTCTCCAGGCCTTTTTGAAATCATTCTGCTTACCATTTCTTTTAGAACAATAATATCTCATAGCATTCATATATCATAATTTATTCAGCTTTTCTCTACTGAGTGGATATCCACTCAGTTTCTAGTTTTTTGCCACTACAAAAAGGGCAGCTACAAACATTTTTACACATTCTTTTCCCCTTTTTTTTATGATCTCTTCAGGATACAGACCCAGAAGAGACAATGCTGGATCAAAGAGTATGTAAAGTTTTATAACCCTTTGGGCATAAATTCAAATTGCATTCCAAAACAGTTGGATCAGTTTACAACTCCACCAACAATGCATTTGTGTCCTAATTTTCCTACATCCTCTCCAATATTTATCATGATCTTTTCCTGTCATTTTAGCCAATCTGAGAGGTGTGTAGTAATACCTCAGAGTTGTCTTAATTTGTAATTTTCTAATCAACACTGATTTAGAGCATTTTTTCATATGACTAGAAATGGCTTTAATTTCTTTGAAAATTGTTTGTTCATATCCTATGACCTTTTATCAATTGGAAAATGGCTTGTATAATATTCTCTTCTCTGAACTATAATATTCTCTGGGTGCAGGTTTCTTGGGGGGCTTCTGGGAGCAGCCTTAGTTTCAGTTCCGTGTAATAACCCCAAATACAGCCAGGAGTTACAATCCAAATCCTTTCTTGTCTTCCAAAATCTTATCTCCTTCACTTGGGGCTCTGCTAATTTTCTGGAAGCCTTCCGGATCTTGGTTTCAGTGTTCTCCACAAGACAGCCTACCATCACTTCTGTCTTCCTTCTTTCTGCCTGACCATTGTCTCTGGCTTGTGAATCTCCTCCACTGAATCCTGGCTTGTGAATCTCCTGGAGTGCATCTTGGTTGAGGCTCGTAGCTTATATATGCTTTCTTAAAGGTGTGAATCTTGTGGAATGGTAGTAAGTTCTAAGTACATCTAGAACTGTTAAGCACCCTGCTAAACAACCATTGTCTCTATCAATTCCACTGACTTAGCACCTTGTAAGAATTCTAACAAGCTTGTTGTATTCTTATAAATTTGAGTCAATTTTCCATGTATTTTGGAAATAAGGCCTTTACCAACCCCTGGATCTTTATCCCTTTCTTCCTTTCCCTTTCATTTCTCTACCTTTCTCTCTATCTTCCTTTATCTCTCTCCTTTCTCTTGGATGTAAAAAAAAAGTTATAAAATTTTTTTTAATTTAATATAATCAAAATTATCCATTTTGCATTTCATAATGTCTTCTAGTTTATCTTTGGCTATAAATTCCTTTCTTCTTCACAGATCTGAGAGGTAGACTATCCCGTGTTCTCCTAATTTGCTTATAGTGTCACTCTGTCTAAATCATGAACCCATTTTGATCTTATCTTCATATAGGGTGTTAGGTATTAATCAGTCTAGGCAAGTAACCTAAACTCTTTATGCTTCAATTATCTCATTCATAAAATGGGAATAGTAATAGTGTTCATCTCTGTTGTGAGGAAAAAATAAAAGAACAGTTGTAAAGCACTTAGTCAACAGAAATTTTAGATTATTACTATTAGCAGTCATAGTAGTAATATTTCTTCAATTACTTTCATTTGTTTTTGTAAAAAGATGTATTGATATGGTTTTTGTAGAATCCTAGGCAATATATTCTATAATTATTTTAAATGAAATTTGTCAACTGATTTTTTTCCTAAGGATTTATGTGGATTTATTTCATATTGTACAACTTTGCCAAAGTTATTAATTGTTTCAATTGATTTACTATTGACTTTCTAGGGTTTTCTGATTACATGATTATACCATTGACAAAAAAAAAAAACACTGATTTTGTTTCCTCTTTGCACATAATTACTTGTCTTGTAATAGTTAGCATTTTTGGCACTGTTAAATAGAAGTGGTGACAATGGATCCCCTTGTTTCACCCTTCATTTTAATGGAAAGGATTCTAGTTTATCTCTATTACATATAATGCTGACTCTTAGCTTTAGATAAATACTATTTATCATGGTACATTTTTTCCTATATTTTCAAGTTGTTTTTTCCTTTTAAACTTTTGAATGTTTTGTTTTGTCAAAAGCATTTTCTGGGATCTATTGATGTAATCATATGATTTTTATTGTTTTTGTTATTAATATGATTATTTATAGCTTTCCTAATTTTAACACAATGGTACATTCTTGATACAAATCCAATTTGGTCATAGTGCAGAATCTGTCTTTTTTTTTGGTAACATTTTTGTTCATATATTATTTAAAACTTTTGCATAAATAATCATTTTTGTGGTATTTGACTATAATTTTTTGTCTTAATGCTCCCTGATTTTTGTAAGAGCTTTTCTTTTGCAGTTTTCGCAAATGATTTGCATGATATTGAAACAAATTGTTTTTTGAATATTTTATTAGAATTTCCTTTTGAATTCATTTTTTTTTCTTTTTCCTTTAGAAACTCATTTAGGGTTTGTTAATTTTCTTTTTCTGAGACTGGGTTGAGTAAATTCTTTACTTCTTGTGTTAATCTGGGTATTTTATATTGTTGTAAATATTTACTTATTTTATTTGAGTTATCAGTTTTATCGGAACATAGTTGAACAAAATCTGTTCTAATAAATTTATTTCTAATTATTTCTTCACTTATTGTGAATTTTCATTTTTCATTTTTGATAGTATTAATTCTGCTTTCAATCAAATTAGCTAATTATTTACCCATTTTTAAAAATCCTAATTTTATTTATTCAATGTTGTTTTGCTTTTTTATTAACAGTTCTTAATTTTCAGATTGTTATTTTGATTTTTTGTTGATTTCTTTAAAAATGGTTTTTGTTTTAAAATTATTGTTACTGTTATATCAACAGTGCATTGATCTATTATTTCTCTTTTTTGTTAATGAAAATGTTTAGAATATAATTTCTCTTTTAAGATTGTTTTGACTGATTTCTCCAAAACTTGTTATGTCTCATAGTTGAAATTATCTGTCATGAAATAAAGAGACATTTCTATTTTGCTCTTTGATGTGGTTTTTGACTTTTAGCATTGCTATTTAGCTTCAAGTTAATTTTAATACTATTTTTCAATGACTAATATAATTTTATTACAGTATGGAACAGTAAAGGAGGTGTTTGCTTTTCTGCATGGTTTATAGGTAATTATCCCTTACTGGTTAATTTTTGTTAATTACATATAGCTGAGAAATATGAGTATAATTTCCTGTCCTCACTCAATAATCATCAGAGTTCAATCATATATGACTTCTCTAAAAGTCTTTTTATGTTCTTAACTTCTCCCTTGTTTATTTTTTTTTGTAGAACTGAAAGCAAGTACAGGTACTTTAGATTCTTTAGATCCTTTAGATCATTATAGTTCTATTGTCTATTTTCTCTAACAGGTTTTTCCTTAAAAATTTAGATGCTACACAATTCAGTACATATATGTAATGCATTGAAATAGATTCATCGTCTATGATACATAAAATGTACACCATCTTGTTTATTTCTTTTATCTATTTTTGCTTTGTCTGAAATCATTACTGCTTCTGTTAACTTTTCTGAACTTAGCTTAAGTGTAATACATTTTGCTTAGCATTTTATTTCACCTATGTTAATTTTTAGGTTTCAGGTATATTATTTGAAAACAACATATTGTTGTATTGTCCTTTCTAATACATTTTGCTATCTTCATTTGTTTTATGGACAATGGTTATCCCATTCACATCCAGAGGTATGATAGTTAATTGTGTATTTCCATCCGTGCTATTCTTTTAAATGCCATTTCTCTCCTCCTCTTTTAACTCTATTATACATTCCTACTTTTTCTTTCTTTTCTCTCTCCAACTTTCTTGAGCTTTAAATAGGATTTATGCTTCATCTCTTCTAGAAATTCTGGTTAAACTTGTGCCCAAATTTTATAAATGCTTTGGAATCATCATCTCCTTAGTTTGTATCTTGATAATTCCTACCATCATAATAACTTTTCACAGTGAGATTTTTTTGATTGCTTTCTAATTCTAACTTAATTATCAATTTCCAATTTAATTCTAATTCTAAGATCAGCATACTTTTATTTTTATTTTATTTTATTTTTTTTTATTTAATAATAACTTTGTATTGACAGAATCCATGCCAGGATAATTTTTACACAGCATTATCCCTTGCAATCACTTATGTTTCATTTTTTCCCCTCCCTCTCTCCTCCCCCCCGCCCCAAGATGGCAAGCAGTCCTATATATGTTAAATATGTAGCAGTATATCCTAGATACAATACATATTTGCAGAACCGAACAGTTCTCCCACTGCACAGGGAGAGTTGAATTCAGAAGGTAAAAATAACTCGGGAAGAAAATCAAAAATCAAATAGTTCACATTCATTTCCCAGTATTCCTTCTTTGGGTGTAGCTGTTTCTGTCCATCATTTATCCAATGAAACTCAGTTAAGTCTCTTTGTCAGAGAAATCCACTTCCATCAGAATATATCCTCATACAATATCGTTGTCGAAGTGTATAATGATCTCCTGGTTCTGCTCATCTCACTTAGCATCAGTCCATGTAGGTCTCTCCAAGCCTCTCTGTATTCATCCTGCTGGTCATTCCTTACAGAGCAATAATATTCCATAACATTCATATACCACAATTTACCCAGCCATTCTCCAATTGATGGGCATGCATTCATTTTCCAGTTTCTAGCCACTACAAACAGGGCGGCTACTAACATTTTGGCACATACCGGTCCCTTTCCCTTTTTTAGTATCTCTTTGGGGTATAAGCCCAATAGAAACACTGCTGGATCAAAGGGTATGCACAGTTTGATAACTTTTTGGGCATAATTCCAGATTGCTCTCCAGAATGGCTGGATTCGTTCACAATTCCACCAACAATGCATCAGTGTCCCCGTTTTCCCGCATCCCCTCCAACATTCATCATTATTTTTTCCTGTCATCTTAGCCAATCTGACAGGTGTGTAGTGATATCTCAGAGTTGTCTTAATTTGCATTTCTCTGATCAATAGTGATTTGGAACACTCTTTCATGTGAGTGGTAATAGTTTCAATTTCTTATCCTTTGACCATTTATCAATTGGAGAATGGCTTGATTTTTTATAAATTTGAGTCAGTTCTCTATATATTTTGGAAATGAGGCCTTTATCAGAACCTTTAATTGTGAAGATGTTTTCCCAGTTTGTTGCTTCCCTACTAATCTTGTTTGCATTCGTTCTGTTTGTACAAAGGCTTTTTAATTTGATATAATCAAAATTTTCTATTTTGTGATTGGTAATGGTCTCTAGTTCATCTTTGGTCACAAATTTCTTTCTCCTCCACAAGTCTGAGAGATAAACTATCCTATGTTCCTCTAATTTATTTATAATCTCGTTCTTTATGCCTAGGTCATGGACCCATTTTGATCTTATCTTGGTATGTGGTGTTAAGTGTGGATCCTTGCCTAATTTCTGCCATACTAATTTCCAGTTATCCCAGCAGTTTTTATCAAATAATGAAATCTTATCCCAAAATTTAGAATCTTTGGGTTTGTCAAACACTAGATTGCTATAGTTGACTATTCTGTCTTGTGAACCTAACCTTTTCCACTGATCAACTAATCTATTTCTAAGCCAATACCAAATGGTTTTAGTGACTGCTGCTTTATAATATAATTTTAGATCAGGTACAGCTAGACCACCTTCATTTGATTTTTTTTTCATTAATTCCCTTAATATTCTCGACTTTTTATTGTTCCATATGAATTTTGTTGTTATTTTTTCTAAATCATTAAAATATTTTCTTGGAAGTCTGATTGGTATAGCACTAAATAAATAGATTAGTTTAGGGAGTATTGTCATCTTTATTATATTCGCTCGGCCTATCCAAGAGCACTTAATATTTTTCCAGTTATTTAAGTCTGACTTTATTTGTGTGAAAACTTTTTTGTAATTTTGCTCATATAATTCCTGACTTTCCTTTGGTAGGTAGATTCCCAAATATTTTATGCTATCAACAGTTATTTTGAATGGAATTTCTCTTTGTATCTCTATCAGCATACTTTTAGAATAAAGGTCTGGCCTAAGTTTGTTGCTGGTTTCTTTGGACTTTTGAGTGTTATGTTATTTTAGGATATTAAGGAAAACTCAAACTTTTGTTGCTCCCCAAATGGCTTAACACAGAATAAAGTGGAACTGCTGTATCCCACAACCTCACCCTCATGTAAACTCTGCAAGTTTCTGACCTGGGTTTGGGTCTTAGTATTAGTAGGTTATTATTCAAATCACTCACTATCAGCCAGCTGGAAGTTTTGTTAGTTCAATGACAGAATTTTATTCTCCTGGGTGGTCTGGGATTCTTGCTCTGCTTATATCTATGCAAGTCTCAGAGTTGACTAGAAGCTGGAACTGAGACTCTTTTCTGTTCCTGGAGAGGAAGTGGGAGTGGGCTGAACCACATAGCTGCTATTTGTTTCTGAACTTAGACCTCTCACTTTAGCATCTGTGGTTACTCCTTACCCTGGAATGTCACTCATGGTACATCATATGCAGGTGCAAGTTTCCTTTTAAGTCTTAATGGGCGATAATGCTATCATTTGTTATCTGTGCCTATCAAGACACTCAGTATGAGTACAGGACCAGGTCTTGTCCTGGAGCATAGCCTCTTCCTGAAAGGGAAAGGGATTTTTTTTCCCCTTGTATTTATACATCAAAATTTGTTCTAGCATATTTTCTAGATCTATTTGGATATATATATATATATATATTAGTGGGTGGAAGAAGCAGTGAGTGAAGCTCATTATATTTCTTTCTGCTACTTTGCCATCTTTGCTCATACTTGAAAACATATATTCTTTATTGTTGACTTTTTCTTTTTGCATTCCAGATCTGCTTAACTGTCTTTCACTTTTTTGAAAGAAACTCTCCGTTATTTTTTCCTTATCTGCTAATTAAATTAAAAAAAATTACCTGATAAGAGCTGTGATTTCTATTACATATTTATTCCTTATTTTTTTTCATTTATGATTTTAATTTATTTTTGAATCATTTTGGAATTTCTTATAGCTCTATGTTCTCTTACTATTTTAAAAATCCTGTGTTTCATCAAGCATGCATTCATTTTCCTTTGTCTTATAATGCTTGCTAAATAAGTTTTAAAATTTCTTTAAGCACCTAATATTCATCTTTGCATCCTAGTTTCAGGATTTCTGTTCATTTATCTGCTTGTGTTATTGTTTTTTATTTATTTGTTTTCACTTTTGACATTTAAGCATTTTTCTTTTATGTCTCCTATTATTCATTTTCTGATTTATCCTCCTTTGTTGGTTACTATATCTGTGAGGCTGAACTGAAGAGCTGCTTCATCCTCCTCCCATACTGGAGAACTTAGCTTTCACCAGTTGTGGATCCCAGGACTAAGAATAGCACAGAGCCCGAGCTAGATTTCAGTCCCTTTTCCTTTCAGGGACAGTATAGCAATTTATGTTAATCTCCTACCCCAGATCTTCTTTTGCATCTCATCTTTCCTTACCTGTTTGGACTGAATTAAAATAAGCCATTTTGTGTAGTGTTAGGAGAGAATGTTTCCTTCCATCATTATGACTGGGCAGTCAGAGAGGTAATATAGGCAGAGGGTAAGATGTGACAGCAAAGACTTTTCAAACTAGAAGATCTCAATGTGGACTACAAGCAGAAGCTTATAGGTCAGGCTGTGAATATTTGTGCTTCTCTGCTGAGAGGAGGAGGTTTTTGCACAGAGTGCTGAGTGAGCAGTTTAAAGATTAGTTTATCCTGGTATTAACTCATTAGGATTTTATCATCAACCTTTGTCTTTTTTGTGTTCATAAATTTAGTTATAACTTTACTACATCTGGCATATAATTCCTCTTTTGGGATATTTTTAAGTTAGTAGGAGCTGGGGAAAATGTCTAGTCTGCCATGTTTTTGGTCACATGACTCCAAAATAATTATGTTCTTTTACCTCCCTTCTTCCCTCTGGCTTTAATGAGCAAGCAATGGGCTGCAAAGATAAAAGGATAATTCTCTCTCTTTTTTTTTAAATTCAGTTTGGGTAAGAATAGCTAGACATATTTACCTTTTCTCTAATTATGCTGTTTAATTAGAAGTGAGAAAAAGAAGCTGGTCTATTTGGTGAAACTCTTACTTCTACTATTGACATGAAACAGAGTTTGAAATAGACATGCTGAAGTATAATAAACACAGCCAAGCTCAAAAGCATACAGATTCTTTTTCAGCACTGTACATTTAGATAGCACCTTTCATCTGAGGATCTTAAGCATCTGTCAATTGGTCAGATCATAGGCTTGTAGGAAAACAAATGGCCTGAGGTTGGTATATATTATGCATCCTACATTCCCCTGATGGGAAAAGTGGGGCCTCAGAGAACATTTAAGAGAGTAGTAACCTAAGATCTTAGAACAAGTTGCTATTGGAACTCAGAGTGCATGCCAATTTCTACCCACTATATATGAAGAGAACTAAATAGGGAATTAGTTTTCAATGAACACATGTACTTTCCTGGGGTTCATCTGAATTTTTACCTCATTGACTCTCTTTAGGTTTATTCATCATAAGTAATAGCATGACCTCCTCTCCAAATCATTCAAAAAGCATTTATATTTCATAATATAGTGAGAATCTTCAGCCAAATTATATCCCAATGTATCATAACCTTGAACCCAAGGACCATTTTGCATTGCTGACTAGATAGCTGCAGAATATATTATTAGTCAGAGAGGGATTTGTGCTAGTTTTATAAAGTGGTGCTAAACCTCATGTTTCTAATATTATTCTTTATGTTTTGGGAGGAGGATATGGAAAAGAAAAAGGGGAATATGATGAAGGAACTTTTTCAGTATGGTATGGAAGCCTCTGGGGTCCTGTATACATACAATGTAGAACAGTAGTAGTGTACAGAGAAACTCAAGTAAATTTTAGGGCTGGAAAAGACCTAAGTGATCAATAATTGTTTGTTGAATTGAATCACTTTAAATGAAGCAGCTCATTGCATGGTTAGATAACTATAATTGTCAAGGAATTCTTCTTCATGTGAACCTAAATCTATTCTCTGTAGCTTATGTCCTCTCATCCTAGATCTGCCCTCTGAGCAGTACACTATCTCAATCAAATTATTCCAGTGATATTCCCTTCACTAGCTAGTTTCCCCAATTCATCTCTTTTCCATTTCAAACACCCCAGTTGCCTCACTTATTCCTTGTGTGAGTGATGTTTAAAGTTGTCAGTCTCTAGAATCCATAAATTCCGTAAGATTCTTTCTTTTGAAAATTGCAACATTCTTCTAACTCTATTCTTCTGTTACCTTTCTCATGCTCCATAATTCTAAAAAGGCAATCTGGCATAGGGGATAGAAAATTAGCTTTGGAGGCTGGAGGATTATAGTTCAATGCCTGCCCCCGATACAAACTGTGTGACTCCAGGCAAGTGATTTAATCGTGCAGTGCTTCTAAGTAATTCTTTTAAGACTCTCAGGTTTCTAAATTGCAAAGAAGGTGCTAATTTCCATGAATGGAGGGAATTTCCTCTTTCAGGAGTTTCCTGCAGAAGTGAAAGCACAGATCCAATCCCTGTCTTTATCATTAGTCTAAGTTTATAGTAGCAATTTCATGATTACACCTTGTAACTCAATGTTCTGTGATTCAATTCATCTGGAGTCTGGACTAATTTAAGGGGACAATCTGGTGTAATGTATAGAGAGAATATTTGCTTTAGCGAAAGGATAATCTTAGTTCCAAAGAGTTTTTTCTCTTCTCTTTCCATTGAGTTCAGCCAGTGCCCATAGAGAGCCATCACTAAATTATTATAATATTTATGTAACAGTCAACTTTCCCCTCTCTTTTCATGATCAATTCATAACCGATAAAACTGATAAGAAGTGAATAGAGTGATCCAATGCAATGGAAGCTGTCACATGTAATTTTTAAAAGGCTAAAAGATGTTTATTTACCGTCCAAAGCAAAGAAAAAGCTCTGAATTTTATTTTTCCAGTATGAGACTCCCACTTGAAATCTTTAAGAGGCATTAAAGGTCTCAATATAAATTTGCTATTCTTGTTCTCTCCCCCTAAAATCTAGAGATGGTATGTTCAGGGATTCATTTCTTTTTCCTTGTTATTTTAGAGAGTTCATTAAATGTGAAAATGATAAGATGAGAGCCTTCAAATTACAGAAGAGGCTGAATGTCTTGCTGATTCTTACCCTTGGAATCAGAGGAGTCAAACTTGGTATGGTACCAAGCAAAAAAGTCCCCTGTGTGACTCTAAACTAAATAAAATGCAATTGGGAAATATTTAGCAAAATAAATAAAAATATAACACAATATTGATAATTGATAATGTTGATTTGTGGTTTTCTAAGTCAATATACTGCCCTGAGGGATCCACTTCTATTTGAGTTTTATACCACAGCTTTAGATAAACTTCAGCTGTCTTGTTTGGTTGTGTCTGGCTCTTTGTGACCTCATGGATTCACAAGGTTTTCTTGGCAAAGATATTTGGAGGGTTTGCCATTTCTTTCCCCACTGTATCTCACTGAGGGAAAATAGGGATTAAGTGACTTGCCCGGTGTCATACAGTTGCTGTCTAAGGCTAGCTTTGAACTCAGTTCTTTCTGATTGTAAGTCTGATGCCTCCATTCCCACAGACTTCTCTAACTAATGAGCTCTTGCCTTCATTTGAAGAAGTGTCTATGACAGCCACGTTCATTTCCTTCACAGTTCCTGACTTTCCAGACCATCCTTCTTCTTCTCCAGCTGACTTCTGAACCTGCTATCCCAATGATTGCCTTTTCTGATTGGAATCTTTTAAACCTTAATCCCAGAATCCTCTTCATCTTGAAAAAATTTCCACTACTGTAGCCCTGTTCCCACATTTGTCATCTTAGATATGTTTTATTTTGGAATTATTAAAACACACCACCTAATATCCCCCTTAAACTTCAGTTAGCATGGGCTTTTTCCACAAATCCCTCTTCCAGACTACATTCAAGTACAAATAAAGTATTCTTATCTTTTTCAAGTATATAACTTATATGATGAGGAAAAATAATATACAAATTTTAAAAGTACAAAGATTAAAACTTAGTTAGGAAGCTGATAAAACAGAAATCACTTTAGCTTCAATTTTTGTGCAAAAGAAACAGCTTCTTTTAAGGACAAAGCTATGTAAAACTGAGATAATGATATCTTTAGCAACTATCTAACAGGGTGATTATGAAGCTCAAATGAGAATGTATATGTGAAACTCTTTGTAAATCTTAAAATCTGGATGAAAGTCAGTTGCTAAAGCAGCTGACCTGATCTATTTCTATTTTTTCTCTCTTATCTTTTCTACTATTTCATCTGTTTTCCTGATTTCCAGATGTCTGTGTCTTTGTCTTAGTTGCCATTTCACCCTGGAGATGTCTCCATTCTTGTAGTCTTTCCTTTCATTTGCTTCTTTTCTGGATAAAACACTCATGATCAGTTTTCTTTCAGTTTGTTTCTTGGTTCTTTGGAATTTTCTATTTTTCCCTTCAACTAACTGCTTTTTCATCTTGGACATGCCTCCATTCCCACAGACTTCTCTAACTAATGAGCTCTTGCCTTCATTTGAAGAAGTGTCTATGACAGCCACGTTCATTTCCTTCACAGTTCCTGACTTTCCAGACCATCCTTCTTCTTCTCCAGCTGACTTCTGAACCTGCTATCCCAATGATTGCCTTTTCTGATTGGAATCTTTTTAACCTTAATCCCAGAATCCTCTTCATCTTGAAAAAATTCCACTACTGTAGCCCTGTTCCCACATTTGTCATCTTAGATATGTTTTATTTTGGAATTATTAAAAAGATGGAAGTCTATGCTAGATATAGAGGATCCCACATCCTTTTCTTTATCTAGGCTTTGAAATATAGCACTGAATCATAGATTGAATCATAGAACTGAACTTGAAGGTGTCCTAGTCTTAATAAGGCTCAATCAAGTCCTAGGCTTTCCAGTCGGATTTAACAGGACTTCCATGGTCTCAAGCAAGTTATAGGAGAAATTTAGTCAAAATACATCTCAAATAATCCTATAAGCACATTATTAGAATCCAGCACACACACACCTGTGGATGCCCTGAGCCTAACACCAAGGGAAAGAGATCCCAGGTGGAACCTTGTATTGAGAGAAAACATTCAGGAAGAGTACTAGAGACCTTTGAAGGAGGAACTTAGTCTAGTCTACTATTTTAGGAACTTGGCTATTAGGACTAAACCTTGTTTATATTAGGCAGTTGAAGTACTTGGCCCAATTACAGACTCACTAAGTTAGATATTGAAGCTGATGAGTTGAGCAAACCAAGGAAAACTCTGAACAGCATGAGAAAATATATGGAAGAGATAGGTTATAAAGCAGAATCTGATGAATCCATTGAAATAATTAAAAAAAAAAAGGAATAGAAAGGAAGACAGTAAAACAAGCCAGATATATTGAGAAGACTTATTTACAGTGTGAAAAATGACAGTCAGGGAGGATGAAAGAATATATGCAATTCTACTTCAGGCCCATTAGACCTAGATGTACTAGGACTCTGGAGAGAATGGGAATGTAAAGAGCTGAAACTTTTAAAAGGTATGCTTGAATCAGACAACTGAGCACTTAAGGCTAATTACCTATTTGACAATGACTCTATTAGCATATGTTTGGAAAAATGGCCCTTCTCGCTGTTTGGTGCTGGCTCAATGTTTGGTGTATATAGATAATCATAGGCAAGGATTAGAGAGTGGAATGAGACAGGTGGCAGGACGAGAAGGAGAAGTGTGGAGATTCTGGATTCCAAAATCGAGAAGAGATATTTGGCTCAACTCCTGGCAGTTTGCCTGCTTCTCCCCTTAAAGATCAAGGACTTTTACTTATCCTGACTCTGGCTGATGCTGAGGCCTCCGAGCAGCTATCCCAGACTTTACATGGGAGAACCTCTGAAATCCAATAAAAATTAGACTTTTATCTGGGTCTACCAGGACCAGGCACTGGGGAAAGGGAATGAAGAGCCCAAACTTGAGGATTGGTGCTAATTGGTGCACTTGAGGAAAAGGAAGATTTCTGAGGAAATGGAGGCTAGTTGAGATTGAAATTCATTGGTTGAAGAGAGGCTTTGTGGCACTAGTGCTGGCTTTAGTATGAGACAGTGACAGAGCTCTGTCAGAAGTTTTTGAGCTTCCTCAGGACTTCTTTATTTAATATAGTGGGGAGAACCATGGACTTGAAGCACAAAGATATACATGAAGTTAAAATGAAAGATTGAAGCAATCAATGACAATCATGATTTCAGATAAGGCAAAGCAAATATTGAAAGCATAAAATTAGAAAAAATAAAACAATAATATGTTTAAAAGTATCATAGATAATGAATCAATATCAGTAATATATGTACTTAATAACATAGAATGTAAAAACTAAAAGAATTAGACAAATTTCTTTCAAATTAACTACAGAAGCTATAAATTACCTGGGAGTATATTTTCCAGAATCTATCTAAGATTCAACTAGACTATGTAGATCTAAATATAAACTGAAATGATACTTGTAAAATGTTTAGCACAATACTTGAAATATTGTATTGAAACACTTGTTCTCCCTCATCTATAACACACTCTTTGAAGAAATAAAGATAAACAAAAAATTGGGAAAACATTAGTTGCTAATGAATAAGTGGAGTCAATACAATAAAAATGATAATTCATTTTAGTAATTCATTTTAGACCCCTACTCTATTTCAATCAGTACCAATAAATTTGATAGAATAATTTCAAAGTTCTATATATAAGACCACAGATCGCATCCCAGAGCCATCTGGGAGCTACAGATTCTAACTTCACTTGCAGAGGAAGTTAAGTAAAGCTCTCTCCACCCCACCCCTCCAAACCCTTGTTTTGCCTTGTAATGATGACGAAGGCCAGCTTGGCAGAGGTGACAACTACATGGAAAGTTCCTCAAAATATTTTTCTATCTGCCAATCAATTCCTTGTCCAATAGGAACAGATGATCATTTTATGACCATTTAGATTACTGACTGTGATAGCTTGTACCATTTCTTCCTGTCCAAATTAAAGAGAAGCCTATCCATCTTATATGGAGATATTCCTTACTTCACCCAACTTGTGACCCTGCTGACATATTTTGCTTATTTCATGGAATTATTCTGTATTTGGCATATTTGTTCTGCAATGACTGGATGTCTAGCCCTATAAAAATAAACACCTGGAAGGAGGAGGCTTCTCAGATTGCGAGGAAGATCTGAGGTCCACTTCTTTAGCAGAGACCATGGATCCTCTAATAAAGTGCCATTGGCTTAGTCCTTTGCTTCACTCTCTCTTAAGAAGGGATAATTTTAATTTCCACAATAAAATATTACTTAATTTACTTATTCATTGCTGTAGTATTCCAACTTTCAAATAAATATTTTATAGGACAAGAAAGTTATAACAAAATACATTAGCAATAAAAATTGCAATTCTTAAAGGAACAATGGAAAAAAGTAGGAAGTCAAAGTATCTTTCAATATCAGATCTCAGATTGTACTACAAAGCAAAAATAAAATGATTTTGCAGTGAGAAAGAAAGGAAGAAGGAAAGAAAGAAATAATGCATTGTATGTATGTATAGATAAATACAATTGATTCAAATTCATGAGAATAAGAACTATTCTCCAATAGTCACAGCATATGAACAGCAAATTTTTATAGGAAGAAATTCAAGCTATCAACAATCTTATGAAAAAATAATCTATATCATTAATTATTAGAGGTATGAGAATCAAGATAATTTTGAAGTTCCACTTCATACCTATCAGACTAGCAAAATTGACCAAAAAAAAATGATAAATGTTGGACGAGTTGTAGAGAAGCAGATTATGTTAGTGCACTCTTGGTGTTGTGAATTGGTTCAGCCATTCGGAACTATGCCCTCTCTTTGACTAAGCAATACAATTGCTACATCTATACTACAATGAAATCAGACAAAAAGTGAAAAAAATTCCATATGTTCAAAACTATTTATGACAAAACTATTACTTTATTTATTCTTTTAGTGATAGCCCCAAACTGCAAATTAAGAGGCTGCTTTTGACTAAACAAATTATAGTATATGAAAACTGTTAGATAATATTTACCTTGGTGATCACATCAGCTTCTACAAATTCACTTAACTCTATGATGAGGTCCATTTCTAAGCTCTAACCCTGCTTTTAACTTCTATTCTTACATTTTCAACTATGAATTAGATAGCTCAAATTGGATGTCATATAGACATCTTAAACTTTTGAATTGATTATATGTCCTTCAATCTTCAATCAAAAGAAAGTGAAAACCTTCTTTCCCTTCTGGGAATTGGTAGTCTAATAGGAAAATAAGATGCAAACCACACAACAACAAAATTCACATGAGATAACTTGCAGGTAATCTCAGAGGGAAGATACTAGCACAAAGGAAAACTGAGAAAGACTTCCTGCAGAAGGTAAGATTTTAGGAAAGACTGAAAAAAAAATCCAATCTTCCAATTACTTCCTTTTATTATTAAGGATATTACCATTCTACCAGTTAACTAGTCTTACAACCTAGCTATCATCTTCAAATCTTCTTGGTCACCTGCTCATTTCCAATCTATTGGTGAGTCTCCTTGGTGCTATCTCCATAACAGTTCTTTTATAAAGTCTCTCTTGGTTTCTATTAATGCTAATGTTTTCCTTCTGCAAGTATATAATTTATTTTGTAGGTATTTTCTTTGTCTATGGTGGTTTGCATGCCATCATTCTCTTTACATTTTAAGCTCCTTCAGAACAGATTCTGGTTGTTTGTTGCTGTTGTTTGTTTATTTTGTCTTCCTTTGTTTCACCCCACATTCTACCTCCAGTTTTTGGTGAAGTACATGAAACAGTGTGCTGACTGAGAAACTTTTGATTGAATAAAATGAATATTATTATACTATAAGATATAATGAAAGGGATGTTGCAGAGAAAACTGGGAAAAGTTTTACATACTGCTATAGGCTGAAATAAATAGAACTAGGAGGACAATTAATATAATGACAACACTAGTGATAACTGAAAAACTAAAAATAACAATAAAAAAGCCTTTATCTATTCCTTTTTTGGAATGTCAACATCCAGAATTGCCTGTTTTTTATAGTGATAACTGCCAAATCATCTTTTATCCTGACTGAGTTTCTTTAGTACTTTTTTGAATGAAGCTCTCAATATATATATTTTTACTTTACTTTACTTTGCTATCTGAACACTCTATATTTTGGTCTCAGAAATCCTGGGAATTTTCATTTTAGGATTTCTTGTAGAACATGAATAGTAGAAACTTGGTATTTTATTTTGCCCTTTGTTTCTAGTAGGTTTGGACCAGTTTCCATTTATGGTTTTTTGAAATATCATATCCCAACTTTTTGTTAGATCGGTTGTTTTTCCCCCTCTAGTTTGTTTCTTTTTAGATTAGATCACCTTGATTTTTTTTCTAAGTCAATTATTTTTGATAGGAGACTTTATATTTTCTTTTGTGTTTTCTCTTGATTTTCTTCTCATATTTCTAATTTTTCATTTTCTTAATTATTAATTTCTTTTTTTTGTCCATTCTAATTCAGGAAGTTTATTCCTTAGGTAAGATTTTGTACCTCCTTTTTTAATGATTATTTAAAAATCATTTATTTTTAACATTCATTTAGGAAAAAAAAACTTGAATTTCAAATTCCCTCTCTCTATAATTCATTGAGTAACAAGAAGTATGAAATAATGCAAAACATTTTTATGTTAGACATATTTGCATTTCCTTTTTGCTGAGTCTGGTTATCAAAAATAGGTTTTGGTGACTTTTGAGGCATTCAGATATTTTCCAAATCAGAGGGGTCTGACTCTATGTGTGTGGGCCTTTTTAATGTTCTTTTGATAACCAGAAAGCTTTGTCAAAGGAGGAGGAGTCAATTAGATCTTGGGAATAGTTTTGTTGACTTTTAAGGAAAACAAATCTTTCTTCTGAGGAAAATAACTCCAATAGCTCCCTATTACCTTCAATATCAAATATAAAATTCTTTATTGACTTTCAAAGTTTTTCTTCATTTGATTGCTTCCTATCCTTACAGTTTTCTTTTCTTTCCTCCAGTGAAAATATTTTATAAAGTCACCCAGTGGCTTATATTTTATTATATAAGATAGTCCATCTCTTGATGTATGTAGTTTCAATGTCTATCCCTCTTGTATGGAATTCTCTTCCTCCTTGTTACTGCTTTCTGGTTCTCCTGGTTTTTTTCAATCTTTCCTAAAATCTCACCTTCTGCAGGAAGTCTTTCTCAGTTTTCCTTTGTGAAAAATAAAGATAGGAAAAGTCAATTCCCACCTCTGCAGTTGGAAGTAAGAGCTATCTGATTTTCCCTGTCTAACAAACAATTATTATTCCCACTCATTATTTATTGTTTATTCATTTTATTTCTCTTCATTCAAGAGAAAATCCAAATATTGTCAAATTTTACCTGATGTGATTGATGCTGGAACAGATAGTGATTAGACAAAGAGCTTGAATCTCTGTAGAGTAATTAGAGTTCAGCATGAGTAAGGCTTTGGGGAAGGAAGAGCAGGCAATGACAGCATTTGAAAGTCCCAACTGCAATGATATCATCAAATTCTCTAAGAAGTGAGAAGACTTATACACACACACACACACACACACACACACACACACACACACACACACACCTATTTGAGATAAAACCTTTAAGGCAAAAGTCTTTCACAATAGAAAAGGAGATGTCAATCATTTGCCACAGTAGAGAATCCCATCTGGTACATGCATGGGCCCAGAATTGGAGTCCTTTGGTAAGAAAGAACCTCTGTGTTCCCTCAGTTCATGCTTTGATATGTGCAAACCATACATCCCTCTTGTATTTCCTTACAACTGGATATCACCTTTCCCCTTTGCTCTATATCCTTTTTTTTTTTTAAGTATTGTGTCTCAGTGATCTTCTACTACAATGTTGTGCCTTATTTCAAGGGTACTCTAAGAAAATGACTGAATCTTTGTTAAAAAAAATTAGAGGAAAATTCCAATGGAGGAGGAAGAAGTTAGGACTAGCAGCCTAAATAGCACCTGGAACATTTTCCATACAAAGAACTAAGAGAATGATGTGTTTTCCTATGTTAATAGGAAGGCAATATGACAGAGTACATAGAGAGCTGACATCAGGAAGAATAAAAACTTCTTCTATTGGGTTTTTAATTCGGATACATACTGGTTCTATAGCCCCTAAGCAAATCACACAACTTCTCCTTATCAAGAACAAATCTTCAAGTCGGTAGAGCAATTGCTATTCTTCATTGGCAGAGTTAACTTTGATGGAGTTCTTTTCACTAGTGAAATCTAGGTCAGGAAAAAAGTGACCACAGATTTTATTTTCTACTATTCTCACTTCATGTACATACATACTCACATACATGTATGTGAATGTAACATTAGGAAATAATAATTTCCTCTGCATCTCTGCAGCAATTTTGTACTTCATGTATATCATATGACTACCCTTGCTTTGTCAGTTTATTACTGTTTCCCTTCACATAGTTCTGTTCTGACTACGTTGTAATTTTCTCTGTGTTATACAATTGACCTTCCATTTCTAATGTCCTCTTTTACTCTTAGTAACTCTCTCCTTTACTGACACAATGACAGAAGCACAGCCATTTCCCTCTTTCATTCTATGATGAATCTGGAAGCACTCATATATACTCCCAAAATCAGAGTATTGCCAATTCCTGATTATAGAGTCTGCATGAAAAATTGGAATTTTTAAAGATAGTCTCAAACCTCCATATAGCCTAATAATTTTAACATCATCAGTCATACTTAAAAAAAATCAGAGGTGTTACCTAGAAAATTATCTTATTTTCCTTTTGTTTTTGTAGCAGAAATAGCAGTAGACTTGAATCAAATGATCTGGATTTATTTTAATTCGATCCTGATGCTTAATATCCAAGTGACCAAGAGCTAGCTTCATCACCACTTCAAATACAGTTTTTCCACCTATAGAATGGCAAGCACATTTATTCAGCTTTAAAAATTTTTATAGAATGCTTTCTTACAGAAGCACTGTCAGATAGGTAGTGTCACCATTCTCTTAATATCATCACCATCACCATTATTATCTTCATTATTATCAAACCAAACCTGTGATTTCTTCAGTTTAGGAAACTCTGACATAGTGGAAGGAATGGGAACTCTGGGTTCGAAATCCGCCTAGGATAAAATGATCTATATGATTCTGGTGAAGGTATTTAACTTCTTTGGATCTGTTTCCCCATACACTAGGTATCCTCTGAGACCTCTTTTACCTTTATGTCTAGATTTATGACACTTAGACCCTCTACTAATGCAGATAAGCAAGTGTTCTGAAGGCTTTGAGGGGTTAAGGGACTTGCTCAGAGTCACATAGTCTGTATGTATCAAAGAAGTTATTATATCAATCTTAAGGAGTAAACTGAAACTTCAAGAGGAAATGTAAAGTTAATGTCAAAACTGCTGTTTTCTAAGTTCAATATTCTCTTCACCATCGTTCACTTATTATAAAGTGACAACAAAACATATAATAATCATTTTGCATAGTTCTTTTGAGTAAAGTGCTTAAACTTTGTAAAGTCTCCACAAATGAGAGACAAATGTTTTTCAACAAGCATGTAGCAACTAGCCAACTGGAGAGTAAGTCTAAAGAAAATGATCTATGGTTTTAGAAATAAAAACAATAAATGGCACAAACACAGGGAAGAGATCCTAGACTAGTTTAGGGGGAGGTTCTAGGAACTCCATCAGGGATGCTTATTGCTTCAATAATGTCTTTCCCTCCAAAGCCTTGTGCAAACTTAAGCAAATTTAATCCAATTAATTCATTAGCACCCCAATTAGTCATCTCATCAGATTCTAAATTTAGGTTTATTTCCCAGTTTGAGTTTATTTAGGATTCACTCATTAAAGTACCTAGGGGATTCCACACCTATGTCTTTTTATGTGCATATATGTGAATTTTAGGAGAATAAAAAGTTTTTTTTTCCCCCAAGGAGGTCATTGAACACTCTTGCTAGGAAAAATTAAACATCTCTCCTTTTCATGAATTTTCTCCAGTCTTCTTTTTAAAAAATCACCTTTTTCTTTTCATTTCTTAGAAGTTTGAACTCTTCCACCTGAAGCCAAACAGATATCATAAGTGATCACGTTTTAAATTTGCTTATGAACAAGGGAAAAAAACAGTGTGTCATCGAAGAGCTGGCACTTTGGGTGGTATTTTTTTTTGGAGGAAAAAAAAAAGGATTCAAGCAGGGTGCAGTGAGAATAGTGGTTCCAAAAACAGCACTGAAGGAAGAGTTTCTAGAAAAACAATGGGGAAGGAATAAATAAAAAGAAAGTTATAAATTCATCTATTTGCTCTTCTCTGACCCTTGCTTTTACTCCTCTTCACGGCAACTACCCTGGGAAAGGCACAATGCTTTCCCCTGTCACAATATTGAGAAAAATTGAAATGGGGAAGAAAGACCACCAGATGCTTTATTGTCTTAGCTGTTTCCACATAATTAGCTGGGAATAAAGGTCCTCTGCATGGTTTCATTGCATTGAATGAACTTGGGTATTGCTACCCAGGAGTGTGTTTTATGGGCCATGCTCTGTTATCCAGTGGCTTTTTGAAAACTGCCAGCTACTTTATCACTGCTGGCCAAGACTGGGCCTGCAACTTAAAATGCAGCAATGCAAAGTTAACTGTGCATGACAGATGTCCATGAAATTGTTTAACACACACTCACGCTCTCACTCATGCAGAGGACAAAGCTGCCTCTGACCCTAGTACTACTCCTCTGGCATCTCTCACTGACTCAGGGGCCTTATTAAATATAAAACTGAAAGTTTAGTGGTGATTATAGAAATAAAAATATAAAGAAATAAAGAAAAGAAGGAGAAAAGAAAGAAAGAAACAAGAAAAGAAGGAAGGAAGAAAAAGAACAAAAACCATCATGAGATAGCAAAGTGACATGAATACTGACTGATGGCATTGGAGTCTGCTGGGATTTCCAAAGCTTCTTGAAAAAGTTAGAAATAATTGTCATTAGAAAAACAAATTGTTTGGGAGTCAGGATGGACATTTGAGTGTTTGGGGTCATCTCCCTTTGTGCTGCATTGCTATTCCACAAAGGATCACCCTACAGTTCTCTTGAGGCCCATCTGTAGGCCATGAGAAGGAATGACCTAGTTGGCTATCATTAAGCTTAGACATTATCAAAGAACTCCTGCTTGTAAACTCTACAGTCTTGGAAAGAAGGCTACCTTTACTTTAATAACATCTGAATTGTTATCAGAAAGCCCTGGGTGACTATTCTCCACTATTGGAGACAATCTAGTGGAGAAGAAAGCAAAGAAAGATGTTAGGAAGAGATGGCTGTGTAAACCTGACAAAGTATTTAATTTAATCTCTGCACCTATTCATATGTGATCATCTGTTCTCTGTTTCATTCCCTTAAAATTTTGATCTATACTTAAAGGTTCTATATTTTCATCATAATAGAAAGGACTCCCTTCATAAATACAGATCTTCAATGATGGACAGAATCAGCTACACCCAGAGAAGGAACGCTGGGAAATGAGTGAAAACTGTTTGCATTTTTGTTTTTCTTCCCAGGTTATTTTTACCTTCTAAATCCAATTCTTCCTGTGCAACAAGAGAACTTTTTGGTTTTGCACACACATATTGTATCTAGGATATACTATAACATATTTAATATGTATAAGACTGCCTGCCATTTAGGGAAGAGGGTGGAGGGTGGGAAGGGAAAAATCAGAACAGAAGTGAATGCAAGGGATAATGTTATAAAAAATTACCCATGCATATGTACTGTCAATAAAAATTTATTAAAAAAAAATAAATACAGATCTTAACCCTCTATCACTTAGTGGCAATTATTTGTGATTTAATGTAACTGAAAAATTCACCATCCTGCAACCCGGTGATGATGAATTTCTTTGGGCCTAGTGAATCTAGTTCCTGGATTATATACATACAACCTATCACAGAGCCCATATGAAATTTATTCTGTAATTGGGAACAAGAGATGCAGATAACTTAACATTTTACTCTTTATAAATTATGTATTTACATTAGGCTGTCCCTCTATAAGCTAGAGAAATATTTGCTAATGTTCCTTTTAGTCATTGAAGCAAATTATCATTTGTTTGTGAGAAATTTTCAGAGAGTAGGGGTTTTCAGTAACCCTCAAATAACATCCAGGTGTCTACTTGACCTGCCTTTCCAAAGGGTTATTCTCGACTCTGCTATAACTCTTGGCATCTAGGAAAATAGGATCTCTTAGGAAACATGGGGAGGGAATATAGTCATGAAGTTGAGATATAGATAATGTGAGAAAGGCATATACACTGACACTAGTATGAGAAATCTGAAAAATGTTTTAACTTTAACAGACATTTATTAATCCCCTACTTCGTGCTCAATATTATTCAAAGGACTAAAGGAGATAAAAAATGATATTTCAAAGGCCTTAGTGAAGTTTAAAACTATTAGCTAAGACTTTTTGGGATACTGCATAAGACTGGTCCCTTGCTCTCATGTATCTTACAACCAACAACAATGACAAATAAGAACAAATAAAAATAATGTCAACTAAATAAAATAATAATTTTGTAGAATGAGTTTTTATTCTCCATTTCAAAAAGACAACTTATTTTTATTTATTATTTTATTCTTCATTTAAAAAAACCCTTAAGAGCGATCCAATCATTTAAAATCATTTAAAAGTCTAGAGATATGGTTCATATAATTCATTGGTAATATTTTATTGATAACAAAATGTGGTGCTGGGTCTTCCCCCTCATGAAGTTTGTTCTTTGGTTAAACTACACAGTATATTTTAGTATACTCTGTTATAGGTGATAAATAAACCCAGGATACAACAAGCCTCTTGATATCTATCTGTCTATCTATCTATATCTATCCACATAGATATAGATAGATATATTATATCTATCTATCTATCTATCTATGTAGTGAAGTATCCTTGTTCTCATGATGGTTTAGCTGATTAGGTTGGCTCATGGACAAAAAAAATTAATGGGGTAAATTTGGAGAGTTGAATTATATTGAATTATATTTTTCCCTATCCTTGTTCAGTTTTTGTTTCCTCTAGATTAGTGGTCACCTGCTTTAACAAATTGGGGGATATTTTCTTTGTAATGGTGCCCTTATAAAATGAAACTAGAATATGAAACTTTCTTAACTTGTAATGGACTCTTTCTAGGAAAGAGTTAAGAATCATTCTTAACAGTGCATATATACTGTGTGATAAGAAACAGGGAGTTTAAAAAAAAGGGAAGAATTTTTCTTATCCCCACCCCCACTCCCATTTGATAGGCTCTTTATCTTTATTAAGGGAATCAAACTCCATGGTTTCTTGTAAAAGTATTTAGTCCTTTGGGGAAACATAAAGTGTCTCACTGGGGTGCTAATTAAATCTTTCACAGGAAAAGAGAGTAGTGGAGATGTGGTGATGGTGGTGGTAATGGTGGTGGTGGTAGTTGTGTGTGTGTGTGTGTGTGTGTGTGTGTGTGTGTGTGTGAGTGTGTGTGTGCTGTGGGTGGCCTGCTCAACATTTTGGTCAATGTTTCATTCCCACCCCTTTTACTAGGACCCTGGTCAGGCCACTTTTATGCCGGTGACAGCTTCATGAAGCACAAAACATGGCGCAATACATGGCATGAAATTGGCAACAAAGCCAAGCAAAAGAAGGAACAATTCTCTGGCAGGATGTGTTCACAATATGGCTGATTGGATCTGGAAGCAGATGCCAGCAGCGGGTATTGTCCCAGTGACTGAAAAGACATGACCCTTGAGGTACAGAAGACAAGGAGGCTCTCCTCATGAACCAAAGGGGGAGGGGAAAAGAGGTGAAACCAATGAATAAATCAGGCAATGAAAACAGGGGAGAAAAGAAAATGCTAAAGAGGACTTTTATGGGGAAAAGGGGGCAGTTCAGTGTGCAATCGTTCTCCCTCCCCAGCTAGCTGAACACTTTCTCAGACAATGGCTTTTTAACAGATGGGAGACCTAGTGAAAGAGGCCAACTTTTGCACAGTTGAGGATCCCTGTTTGTTTAGTCTGCTGCTGGGGCAGGTGTCTGTAGAAAAGCAATCCAGCAGGTTAAGTGTTTCAGTGGCAGCTTAAAACTGAGTAATCTGTATGTCAGAGGTGACTGGTTTTATTGGTAAGTACTGGTCTTGTTGAAATGACTTGTGAGATTCAAAAGGAAAGAAAGAAGGAAGAAAAGGGAAGGAGGAAGGAAGGGGAGAAAGAGAGAGAGAGAGAGAGAGAGAGAGAGAGAGAGAGAGAGAGAGAGAGACAGAGAGAGAGAGACAGAGAGAGGCAGAAAGACACACACACAGAGACATAGAGAGACACAGAGAAAAACATGGAGAGAGAGAGAGAGAGAGAGAGAGAGAGAGAGGTAGAAAAACAGAGAGAGAAAAAGAGGGAGAGGCAGAGAGACACACAGAGAAAAACACACAGAGAGACAGAGAGAGATAGAGAGAGAAAGAGAGAAAGGAAGGGAAGGAGGGAGAGAGGAGGAAGAGGAGAAGAATAGGAGAGAGAGAGAGAGAGAGAGAGGAGGAAGGGAGAGAGTTGTAAGAAAAAGAGTAGAGAGACAGAGGAAAGATACAAAGATAAAGAAAGAAGAGAGAAAGAGACAAAGGAGTGAGAAGTAAGAGAAAACAAGAGAAGAGGAATAGGGAAAAATGAAAGGAGAGGAGAGCCGATTTTACCTCCCGAAGTATTAGCTTTGTAATGTTGGTCTCTATTTTAATCTCATTCCCACTGCTAACTTGGGTAAGTTCTTCAAGGAGAGGAAAGTCAAGGACTGAAAAATTCTACCTCCATTAATTTTTAAACCAATCCCTATATATTGTTTTCTTTTAAATGAAAAAAAATCCCATTAAGTAGTTTTGTTTTACCTTGATAAAAAATGATCTCGATGACTAAATATGTATACCTGAAAAGGAATGTGGGCTAGAGGAAGATTATATCATGAATCAGATTCAGAAAAATATAAAACTGAAGCTCTGCCACAAGGTTAGGTGATTCAGTAATGCTTGAGAGTGTGCTAGTTCTCAGCCATAAGAACTACTTTGAGTCCCATAATAAATTTGAGTTTTACATTTGTGTCTATTAAAATAAAAAAAAAGTCTACTAAAATAAAAAATCAATATGCCTCCTTTCTAGCTTGCTTTTACACTACTCTTGCAATAATTGAGAAATGGCAGTTGTCCTCCTCCATAGAAAGGAGTAGAGGCAGATAGGATTCCCTCTTCAAAAGTAACTAATCTGAACCACTCTAGGTTTAGAGTTTAAATTTTTGACATAGCATCTGTATAAAATGTCAAAGGAACCTTGACATGAAGCAGTTAGGGGTGGGGCAGGAAGTGGAAGAATCTCCTAACGTGTTCCTGGGGATGAAAGGAAAACAAAGTTCTTGTTCTTGTCTCTTTGATTGCAGGGATCAGTTTGATTTGTGCACAATGGGTAGCATGCCATTTAGCTTCTCTGGAGAGATCTGATCTGGTGTCTTTTGGGATGCATTGCATTGAAAAGAGCTCTGACTCTAGAGCTTCAGAACCTGGGTTCAAATCCCAGACCTAACATTTCTTCCCCATATGATCTTGGATAAATCACAATCTCTCTACATTCTACTTTCCTCATCTCTAAAACAAAGGCATTGGACTATATGACCTCTAAGATTCTTTCATTTGTGAAATCTCATTTCCAACTTCCATTGGCATAATTATGCAGAACAACCCTTCCCACTCAAGGCTGAGACATCCTTGTCCAAAGTCTAAGGTTTACTACTTAAGCCACTGAGGCTTAAGAGTAGATCACCAATCTAAAGAGAAAATGACATCCATTCATGTCCTAAAATTTCACTGAAGAAAAGGAAAAAAAATTGAAATAAAAAAATCTCATGGAATTGAAAAGAAAGAATTGATTGAGTATATAGGAAGACTCTTCTCTATAATAGTAATGAAAAATATTATGCTTATATGAAGACATTTATGAATCAAATTTTCTATTAATTTTAAATCTCTAATTCTATTGGCTAAAGAAGTATTACTATGAATATAGGACAACAAATTTTTATTTTTGTATAAAATTTTGTTGCTTTATTTTTGTGTAAAATTATTTGGGGGTAGACCTATGATTACATTGGTATAGGGAACGCTTGGTGAGGAAACTTCCTATATAAATTAAGTATAAACAAGTACATTTATTTACAACTGAAACTTTAAGGTAATGAGAAGGATGGGCCAGAAAAGGATAGAACCAGGTTAATGGAGAAGATTTTCAATTTTTCTTTTCCTTCATCCTAGAGTAGCAATAAATTATAATTAGCACTTAATTAGCCACCATAATGTTATCATTTTATTTTTTCCTTTCTTTCATAGCTAAAAATCTATAAAAATGGCCTACATTCTTTTCCTTCATTTAACCTTCTTCCAACTCATTTCTGAATTCCTTAAAATCTGGCTTCCAACTGTATCACACCATTGGATCTTCTCTTTCTAAGGTTAGCATCTCTTAATTGTTCAGGACTTCTGTCAGTCCTCACCTTTCTTTATTTTCTGTACTTTTTGCACTGTTGACTATTTCTTTCTAATGAACACTCTCTCCTTTCTTTGTGGGTCTGCTTCACTTTGGTTCTCCTTCTATTTGTCTGAGCATTTCTGCTTATTCCATTCTGCTGGATCATTGTCTATGACCAGCCTACTCTATGTAAATCTCTCCTGAAACCTTCTCTCAAGTGCTCATCCATTATCCCTGTTTTCTTGGTTTCATCAGCTCCTGTGATACTTTTGAAGAAGACTCCTAGAACTATAAATTCAGTTCTAATGTTTTCCTGAGCTCCAGTCCAATATCACTATAATCGCCTTTTGGAAATTCCCAACTGGATGTGCTATAGACATCTCAAACTCAATAAGTATAAAATAATACATATTATCTTGCCCTTAATCCCACCCCACCTTCAAAATTCTTTATTTCTATCCATGTTATCACCAATTTTCTAGTCATTCACTCTTAAAATCATCCTTGAGTCCTTCCTTCACCTGCCAATAATTAGCTTCCAGATAGTGAAGTTTATCTTTAAACTTTTTTTTTATCTCTGTTCCATTTTCTCCACCCTCATGGCCCCCATCCTCACTCAGATTTTCACTAATCTCTTACCTAGCTTGCTGTCAAAACCTAAGTCTCCTCCTTTCTGCAATCCAACTTTTTAAAATTAGCCAAAAGTCTTAAAGCACAAACTTGACCATGCCATATACCTGCTCAAGGATGATCAATGATTCCTTATTTCCCTTAAGAAAAAAAATGAGTTGGGCACATAAAATCATTAATAACATAATCTTAGACTACCTTTCCATGTTTACTTTACATTCCTTGCTAAATTCTGTTTAATTTCATTTACTTTATTTCCTGAGCTTGGGGCTCCATTTCCAATAATTGTTCCCTTCTTTGACTGTCTCTCATGTCTCTGTGCAACTTCACCTCACAGAATACCTTACTTCCTTCATCACAGCTTTGGTACCATCTCCTCTGGGAAGCCTGGGGCTCTAGTTTGTAGGGCTGTTGCCCCCTCTTCACTATATCATCCATACATTTATCTCTTTATCCTGCCAGTAGACAGTAAGCTTCTGGAGGGCAATGATTTTTTTTTTGGGGGGAAGTTTTTTGTGCAGAAAAAAGGGAATTGTTTCTGAAGAGCAGTATCCAGGCCACGGGAAGAGAGTTAGCTTTCCATATGGTATAGCATGGAATGGGTTGATGGAAGGTCTCTATTGTCCCCACTGGCTCAGACATGCAACAAGTTGCTCATTCCAGTCCAAACCCCCAAGCTACTTAGGGCTCACATTAGACCTGATATGATACAATCAATCATACTGTTGTCATAAGGCAAGGCAGGGTTGTAGTTTGGAGTCAGGGTTGTTAGACATATGGTGGCCCATAATATTGTGAAGTATTAAAATGTAGTTCCTATGTGGTTTTAGTGTGCTTATACATGAATACACAGAGATATACATGGGGGAGAGAGAGACAGAGAGACAGAGAGACACAGACAGTTTTCTGAGTCAATATGTAGCCCTTAGGGATCTTTACTTAAAGTTTAGTGGGCCTTATTTCTATTTGAGTTTGACACCATTGATCTAGACTACTAAAACAAGGGAATTTTCTGAGTTGTCTAAGGGACCAGGAACCTTAACTCTAATGCCATAGCAAGCCTCTGGGGGAGAAGGTGCTGATGGTGGTGGGCTGGAGTAATGTGATTTATGAATGGCTTTATTGTAGAGAATATAGAAATTTTTGAAAATATTCTTTTAATAATTGTACCTTAGAAATATTTATTAGGCACAGACACAACCGTACCTCACTGAGATCAAAACCATAACCAGAAATTTCTCCACCTGGAACAAGAGACAGGAAATACATCTTTATTTAGAATTCTATGAACTGAAAACTAAGAACTTAAACTTTAAGGAAGGGTTGGGAGGTCTCATGGGGGAACATCTGGTAGCTTACAATGTGATTCAACTTAACAAGCACTGATTAAATATCTAGGTACAAAACATTGTGCCAAGTGCTGGGTGTGCAAAAGTAGAGCTGGTAAAAAAGAGTTTGATGTCGTGATACAGCCTTTAAGATACTAGGGTTCAAGTGACCCAGAATAGTCTGTGCCAGCAGTCATTGCCAGTCATCAGATTGAGACACTTTTTCCCTCTTTCTTTTTCTTATTTTTTTTTTGCAACAAGGATAATTTAGAAATATGTTTTTTACATAATTTAATGGATACAATTGATATCATATTATTTATCTTCCGAATTGATGGGGTATATATTAGAGGGAGGGAGAGAATTTGGAATCCAAAATATAAAAAATAAATGAATGTTAAAAATAATTGACAAAAAATGATGACATTTTCAGGAATACAGAACACTAAGGCATGGGAATATCTTAGTAAGTAATGACAGGAAAAACAAGGCCTGACAGTCCAATATTCATTAAAAAGGATGGAGTGATGTTCTTCTTTAAAATATAATGCTTCTCTCTGGGAGCAGGTTTCTTGGGGAGGTTTTCTGGAGGCAGCCTTAGTTTCAGTTAAAAGTAATAATCACCCAAATGCAGCCAGGTGTTAAAAGTTCAGATGTTTTATTGTCTCCAATATAACCCGGTTAATTTTCTTAGAGGCCTTTCTCTCTCATTGGTTCTAAGAGCTCTTGCAGCTTTGTCCTTTGCTTCTGCCTCTGCTTTCTTCAGCCTCCAACCTGCACCAAGGTGAAAGTTGGAAATGAATCTGTCTTGTCTCTGAGAGAGAGCTTCTGGTTCTCAATCTCCCAGAGTGCTCCTCTCCAACCCCTGGCAATGTTCCTAAGTAACTCACTTGACTAGCTCCCTCACCAGAAGCTAAGAGCCTCTTTATATATGATCTCCCAAAGGTTGACTCCTCCTTCTAGAGACAAGGATTAAGGGAGGTGTGAATTTGGATATCTCATACTAAACCCTGAAATCTCCCAAATGTGTGAACTCCAATGAATACTTAAATACATTAGTGAGCTAGAGGATTTGCTAAGTACCATGATAAATTAGCTAAATTAAATTTGTAAGGATTCCAACAAAACTTTGTAAGCAGGAAAAAATCCCAAGCAAGGGAGAACACTGCAGATAATCCTGTCCCTGCTGGTAGTGTTCCTTTCTGCTGATCTGATGGCTCCATGTTATCTTTGGAATCAAATGAAAATATCTATTTGGCATTTAAAGTTCTTCGTAGCTTTTTTCCAAATTACTTTCATTTATTTATTTATTTATTTAACTTTTTATTTAATGATTACTTTATATTGACAACATTATCCCTTGCACTCGTTTCTTTTCCGATTTTTTTCCCCTCCCTCCCTCCACCCCCTCCCCTAGATGGCAAGCAGTCCTTTATATGTTGGATATGTTGCAGTATATCCTAGATACAATATATGTTTGCAGATCCGAACAGTTCTCTTGTTACATAGGGAGAATTGGATTCAGAAGGTATAAATAACCCGGGAAGAAAAACAAAAATGCAGATAGTTCACATTCATTTCCCAGTGTTCGTTCTTTGGGTGTAGCTGCTTTTGTCCGTCATTTATCAATTGAAACTTAGTTAGGTCTCTTTGTCAAAGAAATCCACTTCCATCAAAATATGTCCTCATACAATATCGTTGTCGAAGTGTATAATGATCTCCTGGTTCTGCTCATTTCACTTAGCATCAGTTCATGTAAGTCTCGCCAGTCCTCTCTGTATTCATCCTGCTGGTCATTTCTTACAAAACAATAATATTCCATAACATTCATATACCACAATTTACCCAGCCATTCTCCAATTGATGGGCATCCATTCATTTTCCAGTTTCTAGCCACTACAAATAGGGCTGCTACAAACACCAAATTACTTTTATGGATTTATTATAAATCACTAATCTTCATGCATTCTAAGGTTCAGCCAAACTTGTCTTCTTCCTATTTCTCACATAACACTTTCTACCTACTTCCCTGTCTTTCCACAGGTTGTTCCCAAGGATTGAATGTGATCCGACCTTATTAATTCATCTGTTATCTCTAGTTTCATTGAAAGTTCAACTCATCTATTTAAAAGTAACAGCAAACTGTACACAATAGAGTTGTAGTTTCATGTGCTATTATCTTTTAAAAAATTCTACTCTGTTATGGAAATGCCTTTTTAATTTATAAATTAAAAATAAAGAATTTTTTTAAAGGCAAGTTCAGCTTGTCATTTTTTTCATGAAACCTTTTCTAATACCCTCAAGTACTAGTGCCTCTTCTGCAGAATTTCCCTCTTATTTATTTTGCATTTTTGTATTTTGTACATATACACAATACATGCACATATATATGTATACATAAAACAAGTATATATGCATGTACCTATATTTACTATTTATGTAAGTACTCATTTCTCTTTCTCTTTTTCTTCCTCTCTCTCTCTCTCTCTTTCTCTCTCTCTCTCTCTAAAGTACATTGTTAATGACAGGGATTATTTCTTTTTTTTTCTCCTTTGGATGCCCAATTGATGAAATAGTGTTTGTACTTATTGATAGTTTATTGATTGATTATATTCTGAACCTGAAGGTTAAATTTTTTTGCAAGGGGTATTTGCCAAATCAGTTTAGAAATCTTAAGAATAAAAGTTATAGATGGTTGTTTTAGATTTTTTTTGAGATGTGCTAGTTTATATTTTTGGACAATATTTCTTTTTCAAATTTCTGTCCCAGTGGTACCAGATATATTCCATATAAACTTGAATTTGTTTATTTATTAAACAAGTATTAATTTAACTCTTGCTGTGTGTATTCCCTATAGGATTCTTAATATGTATATTTCAAATAGTGCTTTCAAAATTAAAAGGAACATTTGAAAGGAAAGGCATGAGAAAGCATATTGTGAAATATAAACTGATTGACTTTTTCACAAAATACATTGACCTCTGACTCCTGTAAGATAAAGATGTTGGCCATAGCTGATCTTATGATAATTATACATGTAAAAGCATGAAATCCTTACAGAAGGTAGTAAATATATGCTTTTTAATTATCTCTTAACCACAAATCAATATTTTGGTATTTGTTTTCTTAATGATGTTTTAATGACTAGCTAGTCAAAATGAATTTGGGCTAAAAATAGAATAAAATAAAAAGAACTGGGGTACCAAATCCAAACTGTTTCTGAGATCCTGTTCAGCTTACCATGTCATCAAAGACCCAACATGACTATGCATTAATAAGAGGGTTTCAGGAGAGTTGAGAAGATTTCATATAGTACTTATCACCACTAAGCTCATCTGTCAGTGACATTTTCATGGTTCCTGCACCACATAAGGCATTAAACTTTAGAGTAAATATGATTTGGCCTGGACAAAAAAATGACCTTACATTCCTCTAGATGAAACTGATCCTTTCAAATTTCATCTCTGTTTGTGTTTCAAATGATTATATGATAAAGAAGTGACAAACATGAGGTTTTATATCACAATCAAGGGGAAAAATAAGGTCAAATTTCTACATTTACTAAATGTTGTATCTGATGTCTGAAAGATTTCATTTGGTATATATTTTTTATTAAGATCTAATTTGTCATCTTCAACAATAATATACCTACATCCAATAGAACACTGATATAATGCTTTACAATGTCACAAATGTGGCACATATTAAAAATGTTTAAATAGACAAATATTTATGGTACTCCTATTATGTGTTAGTATTGTTCTAGGAGATGTCTAGGACAGGGAAACCTGTGGGAAAGGCTATGCATGGGGGGGAAGGGGTGTTACATTTTAAATATTGCATCATTCAAATGGTTTCATTTAAAATTTTGTGATTCTGAGCAGACAACTTGGGGCAGAGGAATGGTATTTTTCTACCTTTAATTTGATCTTGCAACTACCTTGATGGTTCCCTCTTTCCTCTAAGATAAAATATAATTTCCTCTGTTTGGCATTTAATGTACTTCACAACCTAGTTACAACATTACTTTTTTTTGGACAAATTTTCCATTACTCTACCTCACATATTTAGCCAAAGGGCTTTGCTTTCTATTTTCCACACACAATTTTCTTTCATTTCTGCCTCTTTGCTGCCTCATCTAGAATGTTCTCCACTTCTTTAGCCACACTACATCCTTAGGTCTTTACAAATCTTGGCCTAATTGCCTCCTCCTATAGAAATTCTTCTCTTACCCCTCAATCAACAAATTAATAAGCCAATAAATTAACAAAGATTAAATAATTACTATTAGCCAGGTTTTGGGCTAAATGCCAGAAACACAAAGACAAAGGCACAACACTCTTTTTTCCTCAAAGGAACTTATCTTCTTTTTTTAAAAAATTAAAGCCTTTTATTTTTCAAGACATATTCATGGATACACACACACACACACACACACACACACATACACACACACACACATATATATATATATACATATATATGTATATATACACACACACACACACACATATATATATACATACATATTTATTTATACAATTATCTTGCTGTAAAAGAAAAATAAAATCAAACCAGAAAAGAAAATGATGAAGAAAATAAAATGCAAGCAAGCAACAAAAAGAGTGAAAATTCTATGTTGTGAATCATACTCAGTTCCCACAGTCCTCTTTCTGGATGTGGATGGCTCTTCAAATAATGAAAATAGATTCATGAGAGCTGCATATTGACTCAAACCCACAAACAAAGTTAGCCATGTTTATTTTATTTTATAAAACATTTAATGTTTAGCCTCTGGGTATGATTTTGACACCTCAGCTTTATATGACTAGTAGAGATAAATACTTTGGTAGGAACTTATAAAGAGCAACTTGGTGGCACAGTGAATACAGTGCCCACTAGGAGTCAAAGAGACTGATCTTCATAAGTTCAGCCTCAGATATTTACTAACTGTTTAACTCTATTCACATTATTTAGCCCCTTTGGCCTCAGTTTCTTTATCTGTAAAATAAACTGGAGAAAACAATGGTAAATCACTCCAGTATCATTGTCAAGAAAATTTCAAAAGGGATCATGGAGAATTGGACTTGAATGAAAATGACTGAAGAGAGACTTATGAGTTATAATAATTGAGGTGTAGATCACAGAGTATCTTGAACATGGGTTCAAGTTTTATTGTGGCTCCGATTTAAATGGTCTAATGGGAATAGGTAACATATTAGATATTATTAGATATTAATATATTAGATAACATATAACCCTGGAGGTATTTCTTTTCTATTGCTCTTACTATATAACTTCCTACTTGCTTTTTCTGGTTAAACATGTCATGAGTAATTTCTTTTAAATTATTTTTTTTGCTTATTATTAGATTATTATAATTTGTGATATATTATGAAAATTAACAAGGAGACATGATTAAAATATACAAGTAAAAATCAGACTTTTCTCCAGTGAAAAAGATCTAAAATAGAACAATGTTGTAAGAAAATATATTTATGAAGAACCAGCAAAGTTGGCAGAATAGAATAAAGCAATATTGGTAACCTTTCTGCAACAACAATTCCATCAAAGAGTTAGGAAATCTCAGCACAAAGTGAGTCCATAGTTAAGTGACCTGAGCAGGACCTACAGTTTAAGGATGTGCAAGCATTCTGGCTTGACCCAGACCAGGAAGGAGTTGATTTATAGTGTTACTTGAAACCATGGTGTTCAAGCATTAGATAGGATCTGGGCCACAGCAGTGTACTGAAACTCCACCAGAAGCAAATCTGTAGTTCTGTTGTCCAGAAACAAACTGAAGTCCAGAAACTGCCAAGTTTGGGCCAGGAATGCAGTGATCACATTGTACCTTTTATTGGATTTTTTAGGACATAGTGAAAGTTTTCAGCTTCCTGACTTAAGTCACCTTTGAGATACTTGAAAAACACAGGGAATGCAGCAGCAGGATCCCAGATAATACCCTCCAGGATAATAAAAAGATTTAACGTTTTCTCCAGAAATGCACAGAGTCTTAACATAAAGTCCCAATTCAGAAAGTACAGTTGAGAAAACAAAGCAAAATATAGACTCCAACAATAAAGAGATATTGGTATGCTACAAATATTCAAAATACATACCCAGAAAAAAGAGACTTTTAAAAACTCCAAAGGATCTACAAATCCAATCTCTACTTCTCTACCCCCTCCAAAAAATAAAAAAAAAATCTTTTTCATAATGTTACAAAGAATTTATGTAAGAAATTAAGCAAGAGATAATTAAAAGAATTAAATTGTTTTATTATAAAGGAATTGAGAGTAGTTGAAGAAAGAAGTAAAAAAGAAATGAGAGGTTGAAGGAAAGAGAATGAAGCTAGACATCTTAGGACAATGGTTGAATATTCTACCCAAATAGAAGATTTTCTGAAAATTAGTATGGAGTAAACAAATTAATGATTCCAAAGAATCCAATAAATTTTAATGTATTTATTGATATCTTTTTTTTTTTATAACATCAGATTCCCTTAGTATTCCTCCTCTTCAGAGAGCTATCTCTTGTAAGAAATAGTATTGTTAAAGACAAAAAGAAACAACAAAAAAGAAAAATCTTTATAACTATTCTATCCATTGAAAAAGTCTGAATATATAAAAATATATATGCAATATGAAACATTTGTTGAACTTCTGGAAACAGCATTGCAAACATATGGGGTGAGGTGAAAGTATGTTCTCATATCACTTCTGTCTAGCCATACTTATTTATAATTTTGTCACATCCATTTTTTCCTTGCTAGTTGTTCTTTCTTTTTTGCTTTGTTGTAGTTCTAGGATAATGTTGTTTTCTTGCCTCTGCTTGGCTTTATCATGCATCAGTTTATTCAAATCTTTTCATACTTTTCTGAGTTCATCATATTGATCATTTCTTATAGCACAGTAATATTTTATTAATGTACTATAATTTATTTAGCCATTCCCCAATTAATGGGCATCTACTTTATTCGTGATTCTTTTCTATCATCAAGGATTTTGGTTATATGAAGATTTTTTTTTTCAATAATCTACCAAGTCTTTATTACAGAAATTTGGAGCAAATGTTTTCCCATTCCTTCTTATCCTAGATGCATTATTTTGGTCAGTGTAGAAGCTTTTCATTTTTTTTGTAAAGTTATTTGTTTCATCTTTTAAAATGCTTCCATACTTTGCTTGGTTAGGAATACATTTTTGCTTTTCCACCAATTTTTTTTTATGTAGTATGATCTTTAATATTAAGGTTTCATATCCATTTAGAATGTATTTTGGAATATAGTGGAAGATGTGGGCCTTTGATATTGTAGAATATGGTATTAGGTTGGTATTTTCTGCCAGATTTCTTTAAACTTTTCCCACAATTTTAAAGAATCAAAAATGAATTTTTTTTCTAAGTAACTTATATTTTCTAAATTTTGAGCACTGTTTAATCTGTTCTATTGATCTCTTTCCATTTTAAAACCAATACCAGATAATTTTGATGATTGCTGCTTTATAAGACAGCTTGAAGTCTATAAGTGTATCTGACTCTCCCTTTTCCCCATAACTCCACCTGTTATTCAAGAACTTTTTTTCCCAAATGAATTTTGTTACTATTTTACTAAGTTCTAAAAGGCATTCCTTTGATAATTTGATTGACATAACATTTAAAGTATAAATTAACTTTGGTTATCTTATCATTTTTATTATATTGGCAGGGTTCTCCTATAAGCATAGAATATTCTCTTGATATATGTTATTTATTTAATTTGAAAAACACTTTTAAATAGAATATATATGTATTTTATGTGCTCTGCAACATTTATATCCACATACTTTGTTCACTTTGTAGTTTTTTTGAGTAGCATTTCTCATTACCTTTTGAATTTTTGTCAACATCAGATAGAAATGCCATTAATATTTAAGAGGTTTTTTTTTTTTTTTGGCCTGAAATTTTACTGAAGGTAATTGTCTCTTTTAGTATCTTTGCTGTTCTACTAGAAATATCTAAATAAACCAGCAGTGAAAAGGGATAGCTTTATTTCCTGTTTCCTATCTTTATTCTATTTTTTTTCTTTTGTTTCATTGCTACTTCTAGCATTTCCTCAGCAGTATCATATGGTAATAGTTGCTTTAATACCATACTTATTGTATATGTTATTTTCATCTCTGGTACAAATTCAACTTGATCACAATGAATAATTTCTTGGAAAAATTTTGTTTGACAAGATATTTAAGAATTTTGAAATGAGAGTCATTAATGATATTAGTTTATAGCTCTTCTCTGCTTTATATTCTTATGACATATATTAGGACAATATTTTTCTCATAAAGGATTTTGCTACAGCATTTTCTTTCTTATTTTTTGAGAATAATTTGTTAGTATTAGTTTTATTTTTTTTAAAGTTTGATAGAATTGTTAGGATAAGGAGTTACAAATTCCTAGATAATCAAATTATCTAAATGTTTATAAAATCTTTTTCAAAGTACCAGCTTTTACTTATCTTTCCTATGAGGTTTTTAGTTGTAGCTTATCAATTTCTCTTCAAATCTTAATACTATTTTAAAATTTGTTTGATTTTTATTTTTCAATGCATATTCAATTAATTAATCATTTTTATATTTTATTAATGTATGTTTATATTGATATTCTTCTTTTTCTGCTGACAGCTTTAATTGCATCTCAGAAATTTAAAAATATTATTTTATATTACTATTTTTTTGCAGAATTATTAATTGTGTCTATGATTTATTCTTTGACTCATTCATTACGTAGGACTTCATTGTTAAATCTCCGTTCAGTTTAGTATCTTTGTATGCCCTTGCCAAACTGATTAGTACTTGTGTATATTCATGTCCCCTCCACTCTCAATTTTATTCTGTGTATGTTTTTATATTTGAAATGTGTTATTGTGTTTTCTTTTGAAAATATCAGATTGTAGAATTTTGTTTTCTTACTGAATCTGTCCTCTTTTTGTTTTATTGGATTATTTAATGCATTCATATTTTAAGTTTTGAAAGTTAGGTTTGTTTTCTTCTATTTATTTCTACTGTTTTTTCCAAATCTCTCCTCCTCTCCTCCCCCCCTTTTCTTTTGTAACTTTAATTCTATATCTTCACTTATTTTAGTTTAATGTTCTAAAACACCTCTATTCCCACTGGCTTTTTCCAAAGCACCTCAGGCTCCACCCCTCCACAAATTTGTTAACTCTTCTCTCTCTGTAGTTTCCTTAACTAATTAATTCCTGTTTCTTTCTTGCATTTATATAATTGTTTAGTTTTCCCAGTCTTTGTTCTCCTCTCAATTATATATTCAAATAAAATTGTCTTTCTTCTCTTTCCCTTCAATTTGTTTTGTTCATTACTCTTCAAAATTTCATTTCCTGTGCTTTTTTCTAAAAAAAAGTTTTTTCTTTCTTAATTCTCTTCTTTGTTTATCTTTGCTTCCTGTCCATTCTAGACTTTCATTCTTTGTTATTCTGTTCTTTGTATTATTTAGTCCTTTAGTCTACATGGAATTAAAGCCTCCTAACTACCGTTCTGAATTCCTTCTTTTAAACACCTTTTATGCTATTTTACCTTTTACAAAATGCTATATACCTTGTAGATCTTGGCCTCTCCCCATCCCCCTTTTTTCTAGTAGTGTCTCATTCTTAGAAATATAAATTCCTGCAGGTGATAGAATATTGCTCTATGGTAGGACTATTCCTTTTGCCTCTGATTATGAAATGCATAACTTTTGACTTCTCTATGGTCATTCTCCCCACACCCCTGATTTACCTAAAACATTCCTCCCTGGTCCATGCTTTTCTGCTCTTCTTGGTTTTAGTTATTTCTTGGAGCTCTTATTTCCCTTTTCCTGGGGCAGGGTGAGAGCTCAGTGTAAGGTTCCAGTCTCCTTTTGAATAACACCTCTTTTCTCCATTGGAGTATTTATTGGTGGTTCCTCTTTCTATGTCTGAAATAAGATTTCCCTCTTTTTCTTTTCCTCTTTGCCTTCTTGCCTTTTCTTCCATAGGTTCTTTCTTGAGAGAGAAAGTAATTATTTCTTCTTCATTCTTAGCATTTGACTTGTTTAAGGAATATCACACATTCCCACCTTTCTTCTTCCTCTCCTCCTCTACTTATGTATTCTTGACTGTAATTTCTGAATATTTAATTTACCTCCAGGAAAGGTATTATAAGGTTAGGCTATGTTGTTGCTGGCGTGTTCCTCTACCTTTATTTAATTTGATATCTATTTGCACTCATCTCCTTGAGTTCACAAAAAATCTTTTAATATTCGTTATTATTATTTTGTTGCTTTTATTTTTGGTTCTTGTATTTTCTTACCTTAGCACATATGTTTTTTGTTGTTTTTGAAAAGCAAAGTTTCTTTAGATCTCTTATTTTCAGATATATAAAATATTTATTTTATTTTTATAAATATTTGAAATGTCTCTTTTAATTCATCTTTTTTCATAAATCATTAGGCATAGGTTTTCAGATAATCTTGGGTTGCATTTAAAGCTCACTTCCTTTATTGAAGGAAGTTTCCTTTGTTGCACATATTCCTATGCCTATTATGTCCACAGATGTCTAAACTCTTACCTGATCTAGAGCTTGTGTTATCTTTTGTTATTTATATCTTTTTTGCCAGTTTATTTGCTTATGCTCAAAGTCTATGATTGAATTTTCTTTGTCTTATGCTCTTTGATAATTTCAGTTTTTTAAAAAATTGCTCCTTATTCTTCACTTTCTAATAGCTTCAGAGAAAACTGGCTAAATTTGTATGGACTAATACAGAGCAGAGCTAGCAGAAGCAGAACAGTTTCTATAATAATAATATCATTTAAAGAAAATCAATTTTGAAAGCCTTAGAAACTCATATCAATGCAATAATGATACCAGAGGACTAATGATAGATCATGATATCTACTTGTTGAAAGAGAGGGGATGAATTTCTGATGCAAAATAAGAATTTTTTTTTAAATTAAAGATTTTTATTTCCAAAGCACATGCATAGATAAGTTTCAACATTCACCCTTGAAAAATCTTGTGTTCTGAATTTTTTCTCTCTCCATTCTTCCTACCCTTTCCTCTAGATGGCAAGTAATCCAACATATAAAAAATTCTTCTATACAAATTTCCACAATTGTCATGCTGCACTGTAACTTGGCCATACATTCTCTGAGTGATGGGCATTCTTCCAGTTTTCTATTCTTTGCCACTTCAAAAAAAATCTATAAATTTTTTAATATTCTTGTGTTGCTCAGCATTAATCCCTCCCTTAATGTGCCCTCCCTTTGTTTTTCCCTTCTTTCTTTTCCCTCTTTTCCTGATGAATGAAATGAAATTCTGGATCTGGGTAGCTGTGTATTCTTCTTTTCTTTAAAAAATTCTTTTTTGAGGCAATCAGGGTTAAATTGTCCAAGGTTAAATTGTCCAGCTAGCAAGTGTCTGTGACTGGATTTGAACTGAGGTCATCCTGACTCCAGAGTTGCCCCTTATTCTTCCTTCTTTTGACTCATTTGGATTTGAGTGTGGTTAAAGTGCAGCAGCTTCTCTCCCCCAATTCCATCCCTTGATAGAATAGATGTCTACTTGTTGCACCCTTATATCAGATAATTTTCTTTAATATTACTTTCCCATCCTTAACTTCCTCCTCTCCATCTCTGGTGTATTCTTCTATCTTTCCATTCTTTGGATCATCAAGATATAACAGAATCATTGCCAGTCTTTATCTATGTATGTACTTTAAGGACCTTGGTGATTAAAGTTTGAGACATGTGCATCATCTCCTTATATATGAATGTAAGCATTTTATCCTTGTTTGATCCTTTAACAATGTTTATATTTATCTTTTTACATTTCTCTTTTCTCTAGTGTTTGAACTTCATAGTTTCTATGTAGCTTTGATCTTTCCTCAAAAATATGTGGAAGTCTTTTATTTCATTAAAGATCCATTTATTTTCCTGTAACATTATACTCAATTTTGCTGGATCAATTATTCTTGGCTGCAAGTCCACATATTTTGCCTTTTGGAATATTATATTCTAAGTTCTTTACTCTTTTATAGTAGTGATCACAAACTTCTTATCAAGAATATAGCTTTCCTGCATAGATTTCCTTGTTACTCAGCCTTTAATCTGTGACCCATATCTGAGTGGATGAGTGACAGTTTGTGTCTGTCCCACCTATCCCACCACAGGGCATCTTGCTTGGAACTAATCCTTCCCTTCATTTATTCTTCTTCTAGTTCCCCCTTTCCCTATTTCCTTCCTATTTCCATCTTGGGTGAAATATGTTCCTACATCCAACTGCATGTGATTTCTTCTCTCCTTTAACTAGTTCAGATAAGAGGGAGGCCCAAGTGTCAGTTGCTCCCCATTCCTGTATTTTGTATAGACTTCCTATTTGTATATACGTTCTTTCTTTTTCACCCCTGCCTCCTCTATTCAGTATATTTTTATTCCATTCTCTTATCATTCTTATTTTAAGAATTCCCAGATTATCTGACTAATTAGCCTCCTTCTATTACCATAGCAATGATAATAAGGTTCAGAGGGAACATGTTACCATATTATAAGAATATTTTATTTAGTCTGTTATAATTCTTCATTCATTTTTTACCTTTAAAATATCTCTCTTAAATTCTGTATTTGAACCTCATTATTTCTATGCAATTTTAATTTTGTTGAGAATGCCTGGAAGACTTCTGTGATCCAATTTCATCTACTGTATGATTATAATCAGTTTGTCAGATAACTAATGCTTTTTTAGGTAGTCCAACTATTCATTTTATTTTATTAATTTTAACTTTAAATTTATGGAATAAAATGAGAATTTCCATAACATAGTACAACAAAAAAGATTATCATACATGGAATTTAAATTCTACTATACACAATTTGCTCTTTTGAAATATACAAAATTATCATATAAATTTCTTTTTTTTCTTTTTACTTCCCTCTCCCCACCCAGATGGCATTGATTAGACACAAATATGTGTCTCTATACATGTATTTCTCCCTCCCACCCTTTATACTCACACCTACATACATATAAGTAAAATGATTTTATACATGCTGCTATTTATTAGTTCTTTGGATGCAGATAGCGTCTTTCTTCATATTTCTATACTTATTTTTTGTTTTTATAATAAACAAAATAACATTTCATTCAAAGTCATTCTTAAAATCATATTGCTGTTTAATATCCCTTGTTTTCTGGAATATGTTTCAGGCTTTGTCTTCCAATACCAGAGTGGCTTTTAGACTGTGTTATTCTAAGGATAGCTCCTTAGTACTTGAATTCTTTCTTCCTCACTGATGCCATTTTTATTTCATTTATTTCATTTATTTATTTATTTATTTATTTATTTATTTATTTATTTATTTATTTATTTATTTATTTATAACATTTGACTATAATGTTAATGGGAATTTTCATTTTGGTATTTCTTTCAAGAAATGATTGGTCAATTCTTTTTGTTTTCACTTTGCCCTGTGGTTCTAAGATATATAGACAATTTTCTTTTGAGATCACAACATTCAGATAGTCCAGTTATTCTTTTTTTTTTTTTCTGTCCTGGATCTGTTTTTCCAGGTCAGTTGTTGTTGCTATTAGATATCTTATGCTTTCTTCCATTTTCTTGTATTTTGACTTTGTGTTAATATTTTTTATTGCCTCATGGAGTCTTTAGTATCTTTTTAAATCCAATTTAACATTTAGGGAGTTTGCTACTTGATCAAGGTTTTATATGTCTTATACCAAACTTTTAATTTCTTTTCAATTCTTCTGTAATTCTTATTTCTTTTCTATTTTTCCTTTAGTTCTCTCATTTTATTTGCTAAAAATATTTTAAAGATCCTCTTTTCAATTCTTGCTTCATCTTTTCCATCTAGTTTATTTTGTGCCAAACTGTATTTTTTCTTTAAGGCTTTGACTGTTTATGTTTTGGAGTTATTCTTTTCTGGATTTATATCTTGGTTATTCTTGCCACTGCATTAGCTTTTAATGTTGGAATTCTTTTTGTTATTGTTGTTGCTGTTGATTCTTCTGCCTTGCAACCTAGTTTTGGGTTTAATGTTAGGATTGAGCTCTGTTCACTTTTAGAGGGAAGATCTGGGTTAATCTTATTGCTTCATTCTTAAATATATTAAATATTGTCTTGTTCTAAAAGATTAGAGATAGTTTAGACTGGCAATAAGCAAGCCATTATTCTCAAATTTGTCTGATTTAGGGAAAAGTTACTTCATCCCTACTTTAAACTTACAAGTTCCTGATTTGGATTTTGTTCTGTCATTGTAGTTTGCTGTTGGAATCAACCACTGCCAGCCTGCTTGGAAACCAGCAAAGCTTGTTGGTTCAGAATACTGCCTTTTGGTTTAGGAGATTGACTCCAGTTATTATCTGTAGGATTTTTTAATCTTCCTAATTTTCTCCTTTTCCTTCCTTCCTCTCTCCCTCCTCTCTCCCTCCCTCCCTCCTTTCCTTCTTCCCTTCCTCCTTCCTTCCTTCCTCCCTTCCTTCCTCCCTTCCTCCTTCCTTCCTTCCTCCTTTCCTCCCTTCCTTCCTCCCTTCCTCCCTCCCTTCCTTCCTCCCTTCCTCCCTCCCTTCCTTCCTCCTTCCTTCCTCCCTTCCTCCCTTCCTTCCTTCCTCCTTCCCTCCCTTTCTTCCTTCCTTCCTTCCTTCCTTCTTCCTTCCTTCCTCCTTCCCTCCCTTTCTTCCTTCCTTCCTTCCTTCCTTCCTTCCTTCCTTCCTTCCTTCCTTCCTTTCTCTCTTCCTCCCTCCCTCCCTCCTTCCTTCCTTCTTTCCTCTCTTCCTCCCTCCTTCCCTCCCTTCCTTTCATTCCTTCCTCCCTTCCTTCCTTCCTCCCTCCCTTCCTTCCTCCCTTTTTTCCTTCCTTCTTTCTTTTTATAGCTTTTTATTTACAAAACATATGCATAGGTAATTTTTCAACATTGACCCTTGCAAAACCTTCTGTTCCAGATTTTCCCCTCCTTCCCCCCAACCCCTCCCCTAGATGGCAGGTAGTACAATACATGTTAAAATATTAAAATATATGTTAAATCCAATATATGTATACGTATTTATATAGTTATCTTGCTGCACAAGAAAAATTGGATCTATAAAGAAAAAAAAAACGAGAAGGAAAACAGAAATGAAAGCAAACAATAACAGAAAGAGTGAAAGTGTTATGTTATGGTCCACACTCAGTTCCCATAGTCCTCACTCTGGGTGTAGATGGCTCTCTTAATTACTAAACAAATGGAACTAGTTTGAATCATCTCATTGTTGAAGAGAGCCACATCCATCAGAATTGATCATCGTATAGTCTTGTTGCTGTGTATAATGATCTCTTGGTTCTGCTCATTTCACTTAGCATCAATTCATGTAAGTCTCTCCAGGCCTCTATGAAATCATCCTGTGGTCATTTCTTACAGAATAATAATATTCTATAACATTCATATACCATAATTTATTCAACCATTCTCCAATTGATGGGTATCCATTCAGTTTCCAGTTTCTAGCCACTACAAAAAGGGCTGCCACAAACATTTTTGCACATGTGAATTCCTTTCCCTCCTTTAAGCTCTCTTTGGGATATAAGCCCAGTAGAAACACAGCTGGATCAAAGAGTATGCACAGTTTTATGGCCTTTTGAGCATAGTTCCAAACTGCTCTCCAGAATGGTTGGATTTGTTCTCAGTTCCACCCACAATGTATCAGTGTCCCAGTTTTCCCTACATCTCCTCCAACATTTGTCATTATCTTTTCCTGTCATCTTAGCCAATCTGAGAGGTGTGTAGTAGTATCTCAGAGTTGTCTTAATTTGCATTTCTCTGATAAATAGTGATTTGGAATACCTTTTCATATAGCTAGAAATAGTTTCAACTTCTTCATCTGAAAATTGTCTGTTCATATCCTTTGATTATTTATCAATTGGAGAATGGCTTGATTTCATATAAATTGGAGTCAATTCTCTATGTGTTTTGGAAATGAGGCCTTTATCAGAACCTTTGAATATAAAAATGTTTTCCCAGTTTATTGCTTCCCTTTTAATCTTGTCTTTATTAGTTTTGTTTGTACAAAAACTTTTTAACATAATAGAATCAAAATTATCTATTTTATGATCAATAGTGATCTCTAATTCTTCTTTGGTCACTAATTTCTTCCTCCTCTACAAATCTGAGAGGTAAACTAGCCTATGTTCTTCTAATTTATTTATAATATCATTCTTTATGTCTAGATTATGAATCCATTTTGACCTTATCTTGGTATAAGGTGTTAAGTGTGGGTCAATGCCTAGTTTCTGCCATACTAGTTTCCAATTTTTCAAGCTGTTTTTGTCAAATAGTCTCATCCCTAAAGCTGGAGTCTTTGGGTTTGTCAAACACTGGATTGCTATAGTAATTGATTATTTTGTCCTGTGTATCTAACCTATTGCACTGATCAACTCTATTTCTTAGCCAGTACCAAATGGTTTTGATAACCACTGCTTTATAATATAGTTTTAGATCTGGGACAGTGAGGCCACCTTCATTTGATTTTTTTTTTTCATTAGTTCCATTTGAAATTCTTGACCTTTTGTTCTTCCACATGAATTTTGTTGTTATTTTTTCTAAGTCAGTAAAATAGTTTCTTGGGAGTTTGATTGGTATAGCATTAAATAAATAGATTAGTTTAGATAGCATTGTCATCTTTATTATATTTGCTCGACCTATCCAAGAGCACTTGATACTTTTCCATTTGTTTAGATTTGACTTTATTTGTGTGGAAAGTGTTTTGTAGTTTTGCTCATATAGTTCTTGACTTTCCCTTGGCAGATAGATTCCCAAATATTTTATACAAATATAGCGACTGCTATTTTAAATAGAATTTCTCTTTGTTTCTCTTGCTGTAGGATTTTGTTAGTGATGTATAAAAATGCTGATGATTTATGTGCATTTATTTTGTATCCTGCAACTTTGCTAGAGTTGTGGATTATTTCTAATGGCTTTTCTATTAGTTAGTTAGAGAATTAGTAGATTCTCTGGGTTATCTAAGTATACCATCCTATCAGCTGCAAAGAGTGATAATTTGGTTTCCTCATAACCTACTCTAATTCCTTTAATCTCTTTTTCACCTTTTATTTCCAAAGCTAGTATTTCTAATACAATGTTGAATAATAATGGTGATAGTGGGCAACCTTGTTTCATCTTTGATCTTATCGGGAATGTTTCCAGTTTATCCCCATTGCATATGATGCTTACTGATGGTTGATGAAGGAATTTTGTAGAAGTCCTTCATTTCCTATTTTTTTCAAATAATTTATATAGTGTTGGGGTTAATTGTTCTTTAAATATTTGGTAGAATTCACATGTAAGTCCATGTGGTCCTGGGGATTTTTTTCTTAGGGAGCTGATTAATAGATTGTTTTATTTCTTTTTCTAAAATGGTACTATTTAAGCAATTTACTTTCTCCTCTATTAATCTGGACAATCTATATTTTTGTAGGTATTCCTCCATTTCACTTAGGTTATCAAATTTATTGGCATAAAGCTGGGCAAAGTAACTCCCAATTATTGCTCTAATTTCCTCTTCTTTAGTGGAAAGTTCTCTCTTTTCATTTTTAAGACTAACAATTTTATTTTCCTCTTTCCTTTTTCTAATCAAATTTATTAAAGGTTTATCTATTTTGTTGGTTTTTTCATAAAAGCATCTCTTAATTTTATTTATTAATTCAATATTTTTTTACTTTCAATTTTATTAATCTCTCCTTTTATTTTTAGAATTTCAAGTTTGGTATTTGATTGGGGGTTTTTAATTTGCTCTTTTTCTAGCTTCTTTTAATTGCAAGTCCAATTCAATGATCTTTTCTTTTTCTATTTTATGCAAGTAAGCCTCTAGAGATATAAAATTTCCCTTTATTACTGCTTTGGTGGAATCCTGCAAATTTTGATATGCTGTCTTATTATTGTTATTCTCTTGGATGAAATTATTTGCAAATATTTGCTGTTTCACCCATTCAATCTTTAGAATGAGATTATTTAGTTTCCAATTACTTTTTGGTCTATTTTCCCCAGGCTTTTTATTGAATGTAATTTTTATAGCAATGTGATCTGAAAAAAATGCATTTACTACTTCTGCCTTTCTGCATTTGATTTTGAGATCTTTATGTCCTAATATATAGTCAATTTTTGTATAGGTTCCATGAACAGCTGAGAAAAAAGTGTACTCCTTTCTGTCTTCTTTCAGTTCTCTCCAAAGATCTATCATACCTAATTTTTCTAATATTCTATTTACCTCTTTAATTTTTTTCTTATTTGTTTTGTGGTTTGATTTATCTAATTCTGAGAGTGCAAGGTTGAGACCTCCCACTACTACAGTTTGTTGTCTATTTCTTCTTGTAGTTTTCTTAACTTCTTCTTTAGGCATTTCCATGCTATACCACTTGGTATATATATTATAGTATAATATATATATATATTTAGTATTGATATTGCTTCATTATCTATGGTACCCTTTAGCAAGATATATTTTTCTTCCTTATCTCTTTTTAATTAGATCAGTTTTTTCTTTTGCTTGATCTGAGATCAGGATGACTACCCTTGCTTTTTTTTTTTTTTACTTTATCTGAAACATAATAGATTCTGCTCCAGCCTTTTACTTTACTCAGTATGTATAACCCTGCTTTAAATGTGTTTCTTATAAACAATGTATTGTAGGATTCTGGCTTTTAATTCAGTCTGCTATCCACTTACGCTTTATGGGAGAATTCGCCCCATTCATAATTAGAGTTAAAACTACTAATTCTGTATTTCCTGCCATCTTATTATCCCCACATTATACCTTTTTCTTTTCTCCTTTTCCCTCCTCCCCAGTATTTAATTTATGAGTACCACTTGCCTCAAGCAGCCCTCCCCCTTTAGAATCTCTTTCCTTTTAAAGTTCCTTCCCTTTCTTATATCTTTCCCCTTTTATTTCTGTTTTCCTTTCTATTTATCCTACCCCTTCCCTTTTTGCCTTTCCTCCCACTTTTCAATAAGATGTGAGAAGTTTCTCTGTAAACAAAATATGTCTAATATTTTCTCTTGTGTGAGATTCACACAATGTTTACCTCCCTCCCTTTTTTCCCTCAAATGTAATAGGTTTTCTTTGCCTCTTCATGAAATGTAATTTCCCTCATTTTACCTCCACTTTTTCTGGTACAATTCCCTTTCCACCTCTAGTCCTTTTTTTATATTATAAGAGTAAAATCAAATTATACATGCAATCTCTATATATGCCCATAACAGAAATACAGTTCTCAAGAGTTCTTTTTACTTTTTTATGCTGCGAGTCCTATATTTGGAAGTCAATTTTTTTGTTTAACTTTGGTCTTTTCATCAGAAATAAACTGAATGCACTTATTTCATTGAATGCCCATCTTCTTCCCTGGAAGAAAATTCTCATTTTAGTGGGATAGCTTATTCTTGGCTGCATTCCAAATTCCTATGCCTTTTGGAATATCCAATTCTAGGCCTTTCAATCCTTTAAGATGGAGCTGCTAGATCTTGGATAATCCTTATTGTGGCTCCTCAGTATTTGAATTTTTTTCCTGGCTACTTGTAACATTTTTTCCTTGGTCTGATATTTCTGAAATTTAGCCATGATATTCCTTGGGATTTTAATTTTGGGGGTCTCTTTCAGGAGGTGTTCAATGAATTCTTTCAATGGCTATTTTACCTTCCTATTCTAAGACATTGAGGCAGTTCTCTTGGATAATTTCCTGAAAAATAGTGTCTAGGCTCTTTTTTTTTTTCATCATTATTTACAGGGAGTGCAATAATCTCTACATAGTTTCTCCTAGATCTATTTCCCATGTCAGTTGTTTTTCCAAGTAAGTATTTTGCATTTTTTCTATTTTTCTTTTTTTCTTTTCTTTTCTTTTCTTTTTTTCTTTTTTTTTTTTTTGGTTTTGCTTGACTGATTCTTGATGTGTCATCGAGTCATTCATTTCCATTTGTTAAGTTCTGATTTTCAGTGAATTATTTTCTTCATTTACTTATTTTATTTCTTTTTGTATTTGTCCAATTGAGTTTTTAAATGAATTGTTTTGTTCTATGGAATTTTTTTCCATTTCACAAATTCTGTTTTTTAAGCTGTTGTTTTCCTTTTTCACTTCACTAATTCTGTTTCTCATGGAGTTGTTTTCTTTTTTCATTTTGTCAAATCTGTCTTTTAATGAGTTATTTGTCTTTTCCAAACCCTCTTGCAAAGCTTTCCTTTTCTTTCCCCATTTTTCTTCTAGTTCTCTTTTAAGATCCTTTTTAAAACTTTCTTCTAGGAGAGCTTTTGTAGATACCAGATTATATCATCTTTTGGGGCTTCATCTGGAGACAATCTGATTTTAGTCTCCTCAGGGTTTGAAATCTGTTCTTCTCTTTCACCATAGAAACTCTCTATGGTTAGAGTTCTCTTTTCCTTTTTACTCATTGTTTTTTAAGGTTAGGATCTGCTTTTAGGGCAAGGGAGGTTTTTCATCCTTCATCTACAAGTGGCAAAGCAGCCATGACTGCATTGGGATTGTGTTGACACTCCCTGTGCTGGGTGGATATAGCCAGGTCTCATGAGGCTCTGGTGCTTTGGGGTTCACTATTTACCTTTTGTGTTTGTGTTGAAGATTTTATAACTTCTCTGCTGATCTTGCAACCAGGGCAGAATGGCCAACACTGGGGTAGATTCCTTATAGATTCTCTGCACTGCCCCATCGAGACTGCACCCCATCTTGGGTCTGCACAGTATGGATTGGTGGCTCTGTTCTGCCTACCTGCCACTGGTCACTGGTCTCTGTGACTGACCAAAACAGACCTTTTCTGGCGATCTTTGAAATTATTTTCTGCTAGTAATTTACTGCACTCCCAATATTCGTGCATTCTGACAGTCCAAAATTAATTCGGAGGCTGAATTTACTAATTAATTGAGGGTCATTGGAGAAGGTTAGAAAGACATGTGTATCTTCTCCACCATCTTGGCTCTGCCCCCTCATCTGTAAGATTTAGAATAGGTTAGAATTTAGAACTGGGACCCAGCTCTGTAATTTATATTTGAGTTATATACCTGCATCTTGCTTCTAAACTCACTTCTCTCTCAGTATACCATACAACACTTGCTATAAATCTATAACAAAGAATGCAACTCCTAGTCTTAGGTCCTTTCCACAATGCACCATTAATCTGACCCAGAACTGAATAGTGGACAGTGCTGCCAGTTAGTGACTTTCCACAAGCTATAGGAAGTTGTAGTAATCCAGTAGTGCCTGAAACTTCATCTTGCTCTTTTTCCAACTCTGGAATTCTCTGGATAGCATAGACCTTGACAGATTCTTCACTAGCCACTACTCTCTATGTCTGTTTCTCCATACTGAACTTGGTTGGAAAAATGACTCACCTGTTCTTGAAATTTCCCATTAGGATTCAGTCTTATCAACAAGAGAACTGTTCGGTTCTGCAAACATATATTGTATCTAGGATATACTGCAACATATCCAACATATTAAGGACTGCTTGCCATCTAGGGGAGAGGGTGGAGGGAGGGAGGGGAAAAAAAATCGAAACAGAAACGAGTGTCAATATAAAGTAATTATTAAATAAAAAATTAAAAAAAAAAGGATTCAGTCTTATGCATTTTTAGATCTGTTTGCAAGAATTTCTTTTTTGGCGGTGGGGAAGAGAGTTTATTGTATTATTTCCTGCTTCTTGGCCATCTGGGCTTACTTCTGTAACTGAAATTCTTGCTGACAATTTCATCACTAAGAAAATATGAGGGAAAGTGCTATTCTTGGCTTAGTTCTCTCCATAAAAAAGTAGTTGGAGATGGAGAAATGATATATATTTTTGAGGAAAAGGAAAATCCCTACTTGGAATTTGCATTGATGGTTAAAGAGTACCTGGGCAGAAATAAATGAATACCCTAGACTATAGCAAAGTACTTAGTTCATAGAAATAGTAGATTTGTTTTTATGACCACAACTTCTAAAAAAGAAGATGGGTCAGGAAGGATGGAAAACAATAAAAAAAGAAATACATGCATACATACATACATACATATACGTATATATGTGTACATAAATATATACAGAGTCTATATGGACATTGGGATCACTAGCCCAGCTCCTTCTTGCACTAATCACTTGAGTAGCTATAGTGTGGCAGGACATGCCTCTCCCTTAAGGTTCTTTTATTGCTAAAGGGCAGTGGAGTTCTTTCAATGATATCTTCTTGAGTTCCCTATTCTATTGTGTTCTTTCCAATATCAATCAAACAGTGCCAGTTAATATCTCCTCCAAATCAATTCCTGTGATTAGCATCCTACTATCAATTTAGCTAGTTGATATCTCTGAAATGTCATTGGTAACTAATTAACATTGATTAGTTTTTACAAAGGAATGTTCACTGAAATGATACAGTAAGAACCAAAGTGCAAAAAGATTTCCTTAAACTGGGGGAGAATTCCTTCTCTAATATCTTAGACTCTGGAAAGAGTGGAATCAAACAAAAAGGGGTGACAAAGCATTTATTGCACCCAATTCACTTATTAATGTGACTTAACTGATGGATGAAAGCTCCTTTCTTGCTTTTTGCACACACTGCCTCAGGTCTGATAATCCTCTGTTGTATGGGTCACACATTTCTCCTTACAGCTGCACTGGTTCATTGGATTTAATTGCTGTCAAATTCTGGTATGGACTCTAATGCCTCGCCCTTTTGGTTGATATTCTGATCTTTCAAAGCTCACAATGCCATAACCTAGTCCATTACCTCTCTATTCATTCCCCCCAAAGCAAGGAAGAATGAAGCACGATAGAGACAGAAAACTCTGCATTACCTTGTGTTCAAGGCTACTGTGTGAACAGTATTCATCAGTCCTCTCCCAATCTAGAGCTTATAGCATGTCTCCTCTTAGGAAAAATCCTGTCCTTCTGCCTAAATATTGTTTCAACTAAGCAGCCAAATAAAATCATTTTGTTACACAAAATAAGTAGACAGAAAACCATCATAGAATACTTACACATGCAGGTCCTTCTTATCCACAAATTCAGAAGTAGGTTCCCTAGGCAGTGATGGCACGAAGCAGGGGAGATTGCACACACTCAAAGAATTGGCCCTTCACTAACCAGTCATCCTAGAATAATCATAAATAATCCTGTTGGAGAACAAAAGGACAAGATTATAAAGCTGCTGATACAGCTGTCTTATGAAGTCAGATTTTAAAGGACATAATCAAGGAATTGAAAAATGGAAGTTCATCAAAGTCAGATAGAAATGAGTAGTATGAACTTGTAAAAATAATGTAAGAAAGGCTGTGCTAAGGAAAAAAAAATGTGTTTTTAATTATGTAGTAAACAAAGAAATAGAGAAACAGAGAGATTATTGGAAGCAGTGGTACGATAAGAAAGATAAGGACTATTCAATTATATTCATTCATTTATCCAGCTGGTAAATATTTTATATTTAAGCCAGTAAATATTTTATATTTAACTTCCACAGTTTTCACCAATGGTAATAATCTTCAAACCAGGAAGGGCAATACAAATATTATTGCGGGAATTAGGGCCTAGGGGAGAAGGGAAGTTTATAAGAATATGTAGAAAAAGGTAGGTTCAAGGCTTCAGATTCTTGTAATATGAAATACTTAATCCAATTTTAGGGGGACAAAAGAAAGAGGGCTTTTTTTTGTGAGAGGCTTTCTCTGTTCTAGGTATACTCCTATTTGTTCTCCCTTTTCTTAACTCCTTCAAATGGATAGTCACTAAGAACAAACCTTGACAAGAAAGTTCAACAATCTTTAAGGTCTCATCCATATCCATTTTTCCATATAATCAAGATTTTCTTCTGACTTATCTAACTTTACCTTAGCTTAATGTAATCTCACCTCAATGCTCTTATCTGATTGCAAAATTTAAACTCATTTTACTTTTAATTTGCATCATTATATATGTATGTATATATATTACATATATTTACATATATATTATTTAGTCATTTTTCAGTTGTGTCTGATTCTTTTTGTGACCCTATTTGGGATTTTCTTGGCAAAGATACTGAAGTGGTTTGCCATTTTTTTTCTCCAACTCATTTTACAGATGAGGAAACTAAGGCAAATAGAGTTAAATGACTTGCCCGGACTTACTTGCTAGTAAGTATTTGAGGCCAGATTTGAATGCAGGGAGTTAAGGCTTCCTGAAATCCAGGACCAGCACTCTATCTACTGTACAGTCTAGCTGCCCATATATGCATATACATCTATTCAATATGCACACAACACACACACACACACACACACACACACACATATATATATATATATATACATATCAAAAGGCTTCTTTCAGAAAATTCTTTCAAAAAATTATTTGTATTTAGACTATAGATATTATATTATTATACACAAACAAATTTACATTGTTATTCATGTGTACTTATACACATATAATACACACATGAGTGTATGTCAATGTATACATAATGAAACTTACTTTAGAATCCTATTAGGACATAAACTTTGAGAGCTCTGTTTTGAAAGGTTTAAGCTGTAGCAACAGCCTGTCTATCTATACATATCAATATATCTTGGTTTAAAGAAGCTCACAGTAGAACAGAAACACTGGATAAGTACTTTTAAAAAATTCCCAATAATTATTTTTTTTAACTCATCTAATCATTAGCTACTTATAAAAACATTTGCTGAGGTACTGTTTAGGAATCATCGATATCAGTGGAGGGATCATCTGCATCAGAAGGACAAAAAAATGTCAATGCTGAAATATTGAAGGAAATGTGCATCTAAACAACTCTCTGTGATGGCAAGCCCCTTGAGGGCAGGAATAGCTTATTTGTATTTTTTTGAATATGTAGTAAAATACCTTGTATATAGTAGGGATTGATGATATTTGTTGAATGAACTCATTTTTTGGTGCTTCTGTAAACATTAGAGATTTGGAAGGTCTCATCATAATATCTATCCTTAAAGTTTTGAGGTAAAGCAAGAACTATATGCTTTTTTTGAGCTGGAAGGCACTGCTGAAGTTACCTAATCCAATTTAATTTTATATGTATATATTCATACACATGCTTACATATATTCACATATATGCTTACATACATAAACATATGCAATCACACATATGAACACATATATATGAAATTAAGTTGGATTACATATATATGTATATACACATATTGTTCAGTCACATCAGTTGTTTCATATTCTTCATGATCCTATTTGGGGTTTTCTAGTGGGGGAAAACACACACACATGTGAGGACATTGAGGTTCATTGAGATAAGGTAACTTCTTTGAGATCACAGTCAGGCAATAGGTGAGAGAAGTTGGATTGAAACCTCTTCAGCTGAGGCCTTTGATTCTGAACCTTGTGCTCTTTCCAATATAACATGCAACTTCACAATATGGAAACTCCAGCTTTTGTATTTATATATTTGAAATTCCAACTTTTGTATTTATATATTTTTCTTAGCACACATGCCTTGTTCAAACCATTCCCCTGCAGGATGTAAGGGATATTATAGGTAACAGGGTGAATATAGTTCATCTAAATCTTTGCTCCAACCTCTGCAAACTCTTTTAAATTTTGAAATAGTTACCTTTTACTGCCTTAAAAAGTACCAATTGTATTTAATATGTTAGAATTTTTTAAATGCTATACTTTATAATTTAGTGTCTATTCTTTTTCATCTGACCCCAAAAGGATCCCATGAAGATGCACTGAGAATCATGATTTTTCTCTTCAAGCAATGAGACAAAGTTCATATATGTAGCCAATAATATTTCCTTATTCTGTGTCCCTGCTATATTTTTGTTTGCCTTGATTTATTATATAACATTTTATTTCTATCCTTTCCATACATGTTGTATTTATATATTCTGAAAAACTGATTCCAAATTAAATATAAAAATTAATCTAATGTGAAAAAGAAATATCAGCATTATAGCATAATATTCCATAAAGGGAAAAATACCTATTAATATGACAGAAAGAAAAGATGCTTCTTTTCCCCACTAAGAATGATGCTGATGATAAGTTTGAAAGGTTCAGTCTTCCTACCTGCAGTTAGACTGTGATGATAAGAAAAAGACAAAGAGAGAAGGAGAGACCTGGTAACCCATAATAACTCTCCCACTCCATTTTTATACTATATATCCTGCTGTGCTCACCACTTTCAGCTGTGATGAAAATGTTGTTGTCTGACCTCATAAACCCCTGGCCCTTTGCTAATTTTTTTTCTCTTTTGTTCTCTTTTTGTTCAGATGGCTAAAGGCTCAGTGATGGCCAATGAAAGCTTTTGAAAAGCATTCTATTTAAACAATTTCTCACAGAATTTATAGAGTCTTAGTAAGAGAGGACAAAGTGAGTGTGGGCACAAGGCCATATTTATCATAGGGGATTTCAGGTACTTTCTTAGAATCTCAGTTCCAGAAAGAGCCTGATAATTGATCCCAAAATCATTTTTTCTGTACACATAGATTTTTCTTTTTATATCAAGGGTGACTCTACAGTCTATGATATTTTAGATTCTTTCTTCCTCTAATACATCTCCTTCTTGGGGAGAATAACAAATTGCTGAAAGCCTTAATAAAATAGTTACTCCATAAACATTTATTATATGCCTACTGTGTTTCAGTCAATGTGCTAAGCAGTAGGGATATTACAAAAGATAAAAGCTCATAATCTAAAGGGGAAAAGCAACAATATTCAAACCACTATTCGAAAGCCAGGTATATGTAGGTTCAGGCAGAAGATAATAAGGGCAAATCAGTAGAATGAAGGAGAATCAGGAAAGGCTTTCTATTGAAGGTGGGGTTTTAACTGGAACTTGAGGAAAGTCAGCGAAATCAAGAAGCTGAAATGCGGAGAAAGCATTCCCATCACCAGGAATTGAAAATGCAAGGTTGAAAAATGGAATCGTGTGTGAAGAACAAAAGGATGCCAGAGTCACAGGATCACAGAGTAGGTAGTTGGAGAAGGAGAAAAGGGTGGAAGGTGGGGAAAAAAACTGAAAAGGTAGGAGGAAGGGGCAGGTGATGAAAAGGTTAAAATGTCAATAGAGTATGCCTTCTAGCTGACCACTCTTTTTAAGGGAACATGAAAGAAAGGATAATTGTTTTGAATTGTTACAAACAAATATCCTGTTTTTTTAAATAGGAAAAGAAAGTGGATTTTACAAAGGACATTACCAGGAGACTTTTTTCTATATCCTGGAATGCATTTCATAAGTTCAAAACTTGAACTCTTAAAGAAGCTAAGTAATCTTTGACTACCTTGTTATTAACCTTAGTCATAAATTGCATCTTTGTGCTAATCTTTCTAGCCTGAAAATAGTTATGCTTCTAAGGCAAAAAGGAATAAAAAACATAAGCTGACTAATTCTTCATCTTGTAAGTCATAAGTGTTTATCTTTTAATACCTATATTCTCTTAGTCATGCTATTTAGCATGATCTCAGAAGAATCACAATCACAAATGACTCAGAGAGATGTTGGGTGCAATATATTGCTGACTGCAATACCAGTGAGGACTTCGTAATAGGGGAGTCCCATCCTTCACTCTTGTCTTTAAACTGAAGGACTCTAGGTCATTTCTGGTGGGTCATGGGCATTCTGACAATGCTGAAAGGATCGGATATGATATAAAAAATAAAAGTTATCCCACTCCTTCATAATGAGAAAATATTTAACAACCTGCTTTCTAGAGATAAATATGTTTTAAGTTTAACCTGAATTATTAAAAAAATTATCACTGTCTTTAATATTCAAAATATTAAAAATTAAGAAACCATGACCTGATTTGTGGTGTTTGCCAATTTATGAGTATAAATTCTGCCACTGAAAATTTAACAACCAACTGGTCAAGATATGTTATGAGTTGGAAAATTGGCCATTCATCCAGAGATAGAGGAGGAGGTGAACACTCACTCAGTAGATCTTAAATAAAGTGATTTTACCATCTCATATTCTCTTCCTGTTTTCTGAATACAGGACATTTAACTCTCTCTCTGGGATATCTCTTGAGGTACTAAGTGTGGGGCACACAGTAGAATTGGTGACTATTAAAAAATAGTAGCTAGAACAGAGGTTTGGATAAGTAAATTTGAACCTCGGATTTAGCAAATCCCTTCTTCCCCCAAGCATATGTGATCAAATGGTGATTCTAAGATGAACTTTCTAAGTTGAGGATTTGGGAGCCTCTGGATTCTTATAGTCAGTGCCAGCTATACTACAAAAGTTGCTGAGTCAAAATTAAATTATTGTTTTTGTACAAAACCACAAAATGCTTCATTTTGAAATGTTTTAAGAATTTAACTTCCAGAAGAGTACAATAAGAATTTTAAGTTACTGTTTCTTGTTTACCTTTGTCAGTATGTGTCTTTTTTTATGAAGAATAAAGGGGATGGTCTAGACCTGATCTAAATAGTACCCAGAATACATTTTGACTTACTCCTTGTAGAGATTTCATACTTGAGCCAAAACTAAGCTTAAAATTACTTTCCCCAGATCTCTATGGCAGATGTATAAGGAACATAATAGTGCAAGAAAATTAACCTGATACTTCTCTTTAGAGGGATCTCCTAAAATTTAACTCATGCTATGTGTATAAGTCTACAGTTAGAGGTCCCGTGATAGTGAGGAGATGAGCATTTTCCTTATCTTTATCCAAGGGGCAGTAAAAAGTTCCATTGTTAACAAATTGCTTGTGAGAAGTGGTATATAAAATACATCAGTGAAAATATGTTAGATCAGAAAATTAGAATGGTATATTATGAGGAAGTGGGAATAATCAAGTAATTGGAGCATACATTTTTAAACCAAAGTAAGGTTTATTGAGTTCTCCAGTGGGGCTGTTTTTTTTTTTTTTTTTTTTAACTCTGGTAATGTCACATTATTCAGGGAATAGTTTTTAAAGGATCAGAGACAAGTGTGGATGGGATAAAAGTTAATTGATGAAAGTCTCCTTACTGGAACTCCAGGCTGATCTGGTTTAAGGACACTTTTACCCAGTTTCATGATTAGGGTTTTCTGCATAATAGGAAAGGGGGACAGAGTAGGCTGTTCTCAGAATAGGTTATACTACAGGATATCATAACATGTCCTATTTATATGACAAGCACTAATGGGAGAGACATATGTGTGAACAAAATAGACTATACTAAAAATGTAGCAGCTCTGCAATAGTATTTAATGAGAAAGAAAGATAAAAGATGGAGAACCTGAGAGAGAACCAGGAAGGCCTCCAGTGAATTTCTGATCTTCTATGGAAAATTCATATAAAGACACTGAAAAAAATCATGAAGGAAGTGAAGGCATAGCTTGGCTGTGATTTATACCATGGAAGGGAACATCTATATTGATGGAATCATCAAAATAATTTTAACTTTGTCATCTGCTAATATTATATCATTTCTCCTGTTGGAGGTATATCCTTTCTATGCCTTTCATCTTGTTTACAAATATATCTTTAAAATTCCATTTATTGCCTTTACCATTTTGTCTCACAACTCTACTCATTCTAGATTTCTTTCTTTGCTAGATCTGTGTGATCCTTTTATTTGTCTTTGCATTTTTAGAAAATTTCTTTCTTAAAACTGGGTAGCTTTTCAGGAAATCTCAGTTTAGGAGATTTCTTTTTCTTTTATCAAGATCATTTATGATTATATTAACAGATTTCCATTTCTAAAGTTTTCTTATCCCTCCAGAAATTCAAGCTTCAAAGAACTTAGACTATGGGATGTATAATTACTCTCTACTTTTTGAAATCTGTTTTCCTAAAGTCTAGAATACACATGTACTATGTCTATAATCTTTCTTGGCTCTTACAAATTCTATACTGATGAGTCATTTCCTCAAGATTTCATCATTTTTAGTTTGCCATTAAGTTTTCCCTTTTTTGGTTAGAGTTAAGATTTGAACTCTTTTTGGTTATATAGCCAGTAGCTCGGTCTGTATTTTCTCAAGAGCAGTGCTGGCTACATCTCCTTTGTGCTCCAAGGATACAATAAGAAGGACAAAATTTGCCCCACTACTTTAGAGACCACATTTCCCACAATAACACCATGGTTCTTGGGGAGAAGGTAATTAAACTTAATAGAGTCTTAATATAGCACCAGTTCTGCCATGATTGTGTCCAAATTTGGCATTATTTTTGGAAGAGTCCCTATTTCAACATGTCTCACTTCATATAAACTTGACCCCAGATCTCTTGAATCTCATAAGGTCCAATCAGCTCCAAACCCCTTTACCCCAAAATGAAAGAACAAATGGAGAAGCAAAGAACCAGTGCCCCTTTTACATGAATGTCATAATTTACATCTGAATTGGATGATGAAGACTTGAGATGTCTTCCCTTACTGAATTATCTTCCTTTATCACAACATCATCAGCAAGGAAGAATTCATACCAAGAGAAAATTTACCTCTACCTATGGAAAGATATCGCACAAAATTGGCTATATACAGTATTTTAGGTATTGTAAAATGTCTGTTTGTCATTCAAGGGCTAATGGTATGGATTAATATAGGCAGGGATTTACCTGAAGTATACTTTAAAATTCTCATTGTGGATCCCATTTCATAAATCCCCCATATTTGAGCATAAAAATGCATCATTCTAAGAATATAGAAATTAGACTAAGGGTTCATGGAAACCATTAACAATTCACACTGTGGTCTGGATTTTTTCTTTCTTTCTTTCTTTCTTTCTTTTTTTTTTAACTCTTCTTAATTCTCATTTCATTTCAGCAAGCTGCTTTTTCTACTTCCCCCAACTTCCTTCCCCAGCTCCCTCTCCATTCCACTGAGTTCATGCAGGAAGGGGGTGGATGAGAGCATATTTGTTGTTATTAGTTTGGTGATTACATTAGCTTATAAGTTGGTTTATTTTTCTTCTGAGAGGAAAAGCTATGCATAATTTTCCTTAGCTAAATTCCAGCTTTTCATGTTATTTAACAAGAGAAAAAGATAAAGCTCAGATTTATACTCAGTTTTTGGTCCAGATCTGTGATTTCATTAGTGTAGGGAATTCCCAGTAAAGACACATCTTTCCCCTATGCACTCATGCTCCTCTGCCACTTACTCTTGAAGAGTTTGTCTCACACAATTGATATTTGTCAGAGGCAGGCCACAAATCTTAGTCTTCTTAGCTCCAATGCTAACTCTATGCATTGTATCATACTGCCTCCCTTTATATTTAATTAGAAGCTCTAATTATGTCTGAAATTCTTATGTGGTCTATATGTGGGAGAAATGGAAGGTTTCAAAGGAAGGTTTCCACAGGATTGTCAGAATGGGGTGAAAAGAGTGAAACTTACATAGGGATTTGAGAATGAATCTGATTTTTCAGGAGACTTGGGATAATGTAAAGTTAGTCAGTTTTAAGTAATGCTACATAGCTGTAAGGACAAAACCTTTGGTGGACAAAAAAGCAGCCTTTTTCTAAAGTGGTATTAAAGAAGTAGGTCATTCCCTAAGTGATTCATCCCGAAGTCATTATTAAAAAGAAATTTTTTTTCCTCCTTCTTGAGCCTGATGGAGGGATGCCAAAAATGAGGTGAAGAGCCATTGAAATAGCTAGGAAAGCCCAAAGAGGATATCATTTCCATATGAAGAGTTAGATAATTTCTCTGACATTGGTACTATTGCTTTGAAAAGGTGAAAAATAAAGCCAGTGGCTGAGAAAGGGTCTTTAGACATCCTGTCTGTCTCTTATCTAAATGTAAACTTCTTTGTGTATGACTCTCCATGTGGTCATCAAACATTTGATAAAAATACTTCAATTTTCTTAAAAACCTAATAGAAGGTGAGAGTTTCTTTAACAGGAAATCATCATGGCAAAAAATAATAATAAAAATAAAATAAATAAAAAATAATAAAAATAAAATACACACATAAAGACTTATACCTATGTATGCACACTTGGCAAACGACTTTTTTGAGGAAGAGATTGCTGTCAGAACATCTACATGTGTTCTTAACATTCTTGTGTCATTTTATTTGTATATGTACATATTGGGTGATAGGAGATACAGAAAGAATTGGAACAAAAAGAGCACACCCTTGGGCACAGGTTCAGAGTTTTATCTTGTATGGAATAGGTTACAAATTATATCATATAAGCTAAGACTACACTCATGTCTTAACTCATGTATTCAAATATATGTTTTTATATACAAATATATGTATATAAATTTCTATATCTATAACACACAAATATTTGATAGACATAAGTTTATTAAGAATCATATACTATTTGATGTTTATATGGAAAATAAATCTATTTCAAATCTGTCATATTCTAAAATATAATTCTATAGCTCAGATCATCACTTTCTGTCAGGAATAGATAACATTTCATCGTTATTTTTTATAAGTTGTGGATGGTCTTTATCTCTTTATATTGTTGTTTTTCTTATTTAAATTGTTTCCCTGATTCTACTCATTTTGCTCTGCAATTCTATGTAGTTTGTATGAAATGATTTGGTCAATTCTTTTGGTATGATAATATCCCATTGAATTCATATGACAATTCATTCAATCATTCCTTATTTGATTAATACAATATTATTTTCTAGGTCTTTGCTACAATAATAATAACTAACAGTTACATAGTACTTACTATATGGTACCAGGCACCATGTTAAGCACTTTACAATTATATTTTAACTTGTACTAAATTTTTGATCATTATTACTTTCTTATATAGTATAAAATCTATATTATTGAAGTGTTCTTGTTTTGTTTAAAATACTTCTTTGGATATTTGATCTTATATTCCTTTAGATTAGCTTTTCATTTTTTTAAGCCCTAAAATATGTTAGATTTTGGGTTTAGTATGATACCGAGTAAAAATTAATTTAGGTAGCTTTATAAATTTAATTATATTGTCATAGATCCAGCACAAGCAATTAATATTTCTCAAATTATTTAAGCATTATTTCTGTAAATAGTGTTTTGTAATTATATGTATATAGTTTATATATATATATATATGTGCATATGTGAGTTGATGGGTGGATTCTCAAGTATTTTATATATCCTTCATATATATATTTATGTAGTATTTATGTATTTTCTTTATTTTTGAGCGATATTTCTTTCTTTCTCTTCCTGCTGTATTATGTTTTTTTTTCTTTATTTTTTCTTTTCTTTTCTTTTATTTTATTTTTTTAAAAATTTTTTATTTAATAATTACTTTATATTGACACTCGTTTCTGTTCCGATTTTTTTCCCCTCCCTCCCTCCACCCCCTCCCCTAGATGGCAAGCAGTCCTTTATATGTTGGATATGTTGCAGTATATCCTAGATACAATATATGTTTGCAGAACCGAACAGTTCTCTTGTTGCGTAGGGAGAATTGGATTCAGAAGGTATAAATAATCCGGGAAGAAAAACAAAAATGCAGATAGTTCACATTCGTTTCCCAGTGTTCTTTCTTTGGGTGTAGCTGCTTTTGTCCGTCATTTATCAATTGAAACTCAGGTCTCTTTGTCAAAGAAATCCACTTCCATCAAAATATGTCCTCATACAATATCGTTGTCGAAGTGTATAATGATCTCCTGGTTCTGCTCATTTCACTTAGCATCAGTTCATGTAGGTCTCTCCAAGCCTCTCTGTATTCATCCTGCTGGTCATTTCTTACAGAACAATAATATTCCATAACATTCATATACCACAATTTACCCAGCCATTCTCCAATTGATGGGCATCCATTCATTTTCCAGTTTCTAGCCACTACAAACAGGGCTGCTACAAACATTTTGGCACATACAGGTCCCTTTCCCTTCTTTAGTATTTCTTTGGGATATAAGCCCAATAGAAACACTGCTGGATCAAAGGGTATGCACAATTTGATAATTTTTTGGGCATAATTCCATATTGCTCTCCAGAATGGTTGGATTCGTTCACAACTCCACCAACAATGCATTAGTGTCCCCGTTTTCCCGCATCCCCTCCAACATTCATCATTATTTTTTCCTGTCATCTTAGCCAATCTGACAGGTATGTAGTGGTATCTCAGAGTTGTCTTAATTTGCATTTCTCTGATCAATAATGATTTGGAACACTCTTTCATATGAGTGGCAATAGTTTCAATTTCATCCTCTGAAAATTGTCTGTTCATATCCTTTGACCATTTATCAATTGGAGAATGGCTTGATTTCTTATAAATTTGAGTCAGTTCTCTATATATTTTGGAAATGAGGCCTTTATCAGAACCTTTAACTGTGAAAATGTTTTCCCAGTTTGTTGCTTCCCTTCTAATCTTGTTTGCATTACCTGCTGTATTATGTTGATAATAAACGATACTGTTGATGAATTGATGTGGGTTCGTATACTGTTACTTTCCTGAAGTTTTAATTGTTTCTATTGCTTTTTAACTCACTCTAAGGATTCTTAATGTAGACCATCATATTACTCCTCCCAAAAGCAATGAATGTATTTTGTTTCTTCTCCTTAATGCTATGCTTCTGCTCAAAGTGATGTATTACAGAGCCTTAAGAATAGCACTGTGATACAGTGTATCTTGCATTTGGAAGGCCCTCTCACCACACAATATAGAGATCAATTTACATTTACAACATGATGTAAAATGAGTAGAATAAAGAAATGGAAGAGGAAATTCGGAAAGAGTGAGAGAGAAGATTCAAACATCAGACTGCTGAACAGTACCTCAAGAAACTCTGGATACTAGTGAAAACTGGCCTTTAACATATCTTTGAAATCCTATAAACTTCTAAGAATGACTTTTCTGATGAGAATTTTGCCTCTTTGTTTGACCTGAGATTTTATCTTGCTCCAGATCGAAAAAGCTCCTTTACACTTGTGTATCCTATTGTCTATTCTAATTGGAACAATTTCCCTGATTTCTGCATTGATAAATGCTCATTATTTGAAATCCCCTCACATCATTTTTCCTTTTCTGAAAATCTGTGTTGGAAGCTAATACGACTTTCTTCTGTAGAGTGACTAGGGAAAGTGGCTTTCAGCTCAACCCTGCAGACTATCATATCCCTAGATTAAAACTATTTGAAATGTTGTGTATAAATAGAATTCTAATTCAATATTCATCTCAAAAGAGTAAACAAAGAGAGAATTCAGCCTTGGCCCTACTCTAAAATTCCCCTAAAGTAGAACCTCCCTTGAAGATGGGTGAGGAAATTTGGGGATCTCAGATTATATATATATATATATATATATATATATATATATATATATATATATATATATATATATATATATATATATATATATATACATACCACTGGTGTGTGTGTGTGAGTGTGTGTGTGTGTATGCATATGCATGTAGGTATACATGTGTCTATGTGGAGTGTACAAAATTATTTCTTATGGTTTTGTTGTGACTCATATTAATTGTTATTTTATTGATTTATCTGACCTCATAGTCAGGTTTATTAGTTTTATTGGTTTTGTTAGCTTTTCAAGGGGATACTTTTTAGTTTGATCATTTGTATAGCCTTTTTTATTTCTAGTTTTTCTATCCTTCCTGTAATTTTATCCTTTCTGTAATTTTCAGTATCTTTTGTTTATGCTCATTTTGAGTTTTTTGATTATTTTTCTAATTTTAAATTCATATTCAATTCCTTAATCTTCATCATTTCTATTTTGTTAGTGTATGTTTTGGCGTCTATCTATAACATAACAACATATTAATATATGAGTTATAGCTACCATATACCATAATATATATTTCCTCTAGAGATTAGCTATTATGTGCCAGATATTTTGATATGTTGTTTTATCATGATAATTCTCTTTCACCTAATTATTAATTGCTGCTATGATTTATATTTTTGACATACTCATTATTTAGTATTTCATTGTTCAGTATGCACTTGGATCTGGATCATTTGTTTGTATTACCTAAATTGATGAACATTTTACTTGCTTTATGATCTGTAAATTATGCTTTTACTATTTCTGTCTTTTTTGCAGTTATTTGCAATATTTCTATAGTCTCTTATATAGTTAAATTTTATAGAACTTTTGTGTGGTCCTGAGAAATATTTATAATCTATAGCAGTCCCATTTAGAAGATACTTTAAGTTCTTTATCTATAGTTTCTTTATCAATTTGTTCAATTTTAAATTTTCCTTTTCTGTTAGATGAGGAATTGAGGCAGATAGGTTAAAGTGACTTGCCCAGGTCATACAGCTAGTAAGTGTCTGAGGCCAGATTTGAATGCAGCAAGATGAGCCATCCTGACCCCAGACTGGAGCTCTCTACCCATTATACCACCTGGCTGCCAATTGTGAGAAAAAAGTGTCATAATTTGCTTTAAAAGCAAAGTTACACACACTTAATAAATAAGTAAAGTAAATTTTAAAAAGTTTATAAATAATTATTTCTTCCTTAGCAAAAAATCTTGTTCCTACAGGGCATCCTAAATCAAAGAGACCCCTTCCTTTGGGCATTTAAGAACTTCCCTTTGTATAAGAAACCAAACTGTTCAGGATAAAAAAATAAACTGCGTTCTAGACAAAATTTCTAATCCTTTAATCACAGAGCACATCAAAATTGTTCTGGGGGATGAGGTTCCTATCCCTAGGTAATCCCTTTGGAGATTGAGAGACGCAAATTTCCTCTGATTCTCTATATCTTTTTTTTTTAAATTTTATTTTATTTAATAATAACTTTATATTGACAGAATCCATGCCAGAGTAATTTTTTTTACAACATTATCCTTTGCACTCACTTCTGTTCCAATTTTTCCCCTCCCTCCCTCCACCCCCTCCCCTAGATGGCAAGCAGTCCTATATATGTTAGATATGTTGCAGTATATCCTAGATACATCATATGTTTGCAGAACCAAACAGTTCTCTTGTGGCACAGGGAGAATTGGATTCAGAAGGTAAAAATAACCCGGGAAGAAAAACAAAAATGCAAATAGTTCACATTCGTTTCCCAGTGTTCTTTCTTTGGGTGTAGCTGCTTCTGTCCATCATTTATCAATTGAAACTCAGGTCTCTTTGTTAAAGAAATCCACTTCCATCAGAATACATCCTCATACAATATCGTTGTCGAAGTGTATAATGATCTCCTGGTTCTGCTCATTTCATTTAGCATCAGTTCATGTAAATCTCTCCAAGCCTCTCTGTATTCATCCTGCTGGTCATTTCTTACAGAACAATAATATTCCATAACATTCATATACCACAATTTATCCAGCCATTCTCCAATTGATGGGCATCCATTCAATTTCCAGTTTCTAGCCACTACAAACAGGGCTGCCACACACATTTTGGCACATGCAGGTCCCTTTCCCTTCTTTAGTATTTCTTTGGGGTATAAGCCCAGTAGCTGCACTGCTGGATCAAAGGGTATGCACAGTTTGATAACTTTTTGGCCATAATTTCCAGATTGCTCTCCAGACTGGTTGGATTCGTTCACAACTCCACCAACAATGCATCAGGGTCACAGTTTTCCCGCATCCCCTCCAACATTCATCGTTATTTTTTCCTGTCATCTTAGCCAATCTGACAGGTGTGTAGTGGTATCTCAGAGTTGTCTTAATTTGCATTTCTCTGATCAATAGTGATTTATGATTCTCTATATCTAACAGTCCTTGCTTCTACAGGTGCTCCCCCACTTCCCTATAACTGGGAGGAAGACTGATTAATCAGTGGGAATGAACTTTGAGATAATGATCCTCAGAGTTCTAAAGACTGTACTTGTGTCTAATTACCTGTCAAATCATGTTGAACATGCCTTCAAAATATCTTCTTTTCTATGCCATCATTCACATCATTTTTACTTTATTTCACGTTGTGACTAGTTCTTAAATCACTTCTGTCCATTATTTTCATTTTACAAATAGGAAACCTAGTCTCAAAGTCATTGAATAGCCTCTGATAGCCCATTTAGTCAGGATCAGGGTCTGAATCCAAAGCGATTAAAGAGTAATTTGATCTTTAGTTAAAGTTGAAGTTCTTAACCTGTTTGGTATGCTACATATTGCTTTGGTAAAGGTTATGAATCTCTTCTTAAAACAATGTTCTTAAATACATAAAATAAATTAGATAAAATTGCAATTAAATTTAAATATATTTATCAAAATTTTTTTTAAAAGTTCACCAATCCCAGATTAAGTATCAGTTCTATAGTTTCATTAAAGGTATTTCTCTAGGTACTGTATAGGCAACTATTGAACATTTCTTACTTCTAATCAGACAGAATTTTAAGTTTTCTGGGGGTTGAGTATTCTTTGCTTATTCTCCCAGGAGAATAGGTACTGGTTACTTCCTCTGATCAAAGAGGAAAAACTTTGAGGTCATTGGGTAAAGAGGATTAGGCAAGCTCATGTTGTGGTATGTTGTATGGGATTCCTCTTGGTACTGCTGTTATGTGAAGGCCCTTCAAGCAAGAGCAGAAAATAATGCCAAAACTAATGCATTTTTATGACTGGAATTGAAACAAAAATGCCAAATGAGTCACATATCTTTGTATTGGGTCATGACAGCAATCTCGTGGCCCCATTCAGATGTCAACCTCTTGACTTGAAGGGCAGGTGGATTACATAAGGGTTCATTATTGTTCTGTATCCAATTTGCTCACTATAAAGTGAGGGGCAATGACTCCATCATAAAAGAAGGCATGTGTATATTGCTGTGGAAAAGGCTGGCTCAATGTATGTGGACAAATGGACAAAGGGATACTCATAACTATTTTGTCCCTCTCTCAAGTTTCTCCCCCAAACAATTGGTTTTGTGAAATGCACAGAAATACACACACACACACACACACAGTAATAATAACCACTACCATATTTAGCCATTATGTTGTTTATTAGGGTGCTATTTTCATATTAGAAATGCTCCTCTAAAGTCCTTCCCAGATTTCCTCATCTGACTCTTTATTTTATTCATTTAATTCTCAGGAGAGATTTTTTCAAATGAACATTTAAATTTAAATTTTAAATGAACATCGTCCTTTAGATTTTTTCTGTTTTATCTTACTTAGGAAACATTAAGTATTTTCCAAGAGGAGTCACTTAGATTCTTTTTGCAAATATAAAGTTTCTCATGTTATACTTTCCTGTCACATAAAATGGCATAAACAGGAAAACTGTATTACTATTGTTTAGCATTAATACCTGTTAAAACAAATTCCAGTGGTATGATGAGGTGGGATGAAACAGTGGAAAGAATGTTAGTACTAGAATCTGGGAATATGGTGTCAAATCCTACTTTTCGTGCTTTCTACATATAGGGACTGCACAAGTCTTCTCTGCACCTTATTTTCTCATCTATGAGATGAAACATAAGGCTGTTTGACAAAATGATCTTCGAGGTTCCGTCTAGCTGTAGATCTTCAAGTCTGTAGAATGTTTAAATTTCTTAGTGTCCTGGAAATTTTGTACTTGAATATTGTTTGAAGCAAGTGAACCACCCATTTGTTATCTTTACTACTATTGCCATTATTACTATTAATAGTTATATTGGTGACACTCACAAATATTTAGTAAATCTCTATTGACTAAGAAAAAAACAACAATAATAAATAATATTAGCATTTTTATAACACCTACTATGTGCCAGGCACTATGGTAAACACTTTCATTAATATCTCATTTGATCTTCACAATCCTGGGAAATAAGTGGTATTATTTTTCCCCATTTTATAGTTGAGGAAACTGAGGCAAGCAGAAATTCCTAACTTTATCTTGATATTTATGACTATGCTCTATCCCTAACTTACTTTTTAGCCTTATTGTTTATTAAAGTTTTTATTTTCAAAATACATGCATAATTTTCAACATTCACCCTTGCAAAACCTTATGTTCCAATTTTTTTTCTTCCTTTTTCCTTTCCCTAGAGGCAATTAATCCAATATATGTTAAACATGTGCAGTTCTTCTATACACATAAGAAAAATCAGATTAAAAAGAGAAAAAATGAAAAAGAAAACAAAATACAATAAAAAAAGTGAAAATGCTATATTGTGATCCACACTCAGTCCCCATAGTCCTCTCTCTCTTCATCGCAAGACTATTGAAACTGGCCTGAATCACCTCGATGTTGAAAAGAACCATGTTCACTAGAATTGATCACTGTATAATCTTGCTGTTGCTGTGTACATCTAGCCGTATTTTTCATTACTAACACCCAACAACACTGTACTAGTTAGTAGTCCCTGAACACACCTTTTGTTTTTAAACTTCCACCACCTTTATTCCTCATATTTTTCCTTCTTACCATCTCTGTTTATTGAAATCCTAATCATCTTTCAAGACCCAAATTAAAAGTTATTCCAGTTAGCAAATCTTTTATGATCCTTCAAACCAGATATAATCTTCCTTACCCAGTATTCCCTTCTAAAAGTACTTCCCACCTCTCATTGGAGTTCTTTATATTTCAGTATTCTACCTACTATACTTAGGTTCCTGAGGGATGCAGGCATATGCTTTCTCTTTCAGTGGACAATATGATTCCTATACTGTTGTTCCTCAAACCTTTGCTGCCTTTTCACACTAAACACTCAGAATTAAAAATGAAAGGCTTTTTGTTATTTTTTGTTAATCTGAAAACAAACCTTACTATCATGTTTATTTTTCCTCTGGGTTTTACCTCTGAAGATGCAAATCAAAACCTGAATGAGTTAATCTCCTTCTCCCACCCCTACCCCCTATCAGAAAGATATTGGAACCAAGGGGAGTTTCTATAATGTAAACCTTATTTTTTTTTACCTCCATCTATCTCTCCAGAGTTGTGCATGATTGAGTCTTTTGGAAAGTTATAATTTGGGTACAAACTCATTGTCCTAACAGTTAACTAGCATAAGCTGGACACATAAATGGATCTTCTTTACCTCTCTGTCAGTGAAAAGCATCTGTCTTTCATGACCTCTTGATTACTGAAGCTTTTAAAATATATTCTTTGGTCTGTGACACTGAGCTCAGTGCAGGACTGAACATTAAATATCAGCCTCAATGATTAATTGGAAGTTAATTAAATTTTTCACTGAAACAATGGGAAGGCAATGAGCTATGTAATCATTGAAATGGTAAATGAAATGATGTACAGATCCCTCCATCTTGCTTATTGACAGTGATGGAGAGGTGGCAGGCCCCTGCTGGTTGGTTGTGCTTTCTGCCTGACCACACAATCATGTTCAGGCACACACTAACTTTTCAAAGAGCAGAATGCCAAGGTAAATAGCCATTTTAGTCATTTTACCATCTAATCTTATGCTATTGCCCTTTTTGTTTCAGTCTTTATTGAATGAAATTTTTTAGCAACTTAAGTTTTTTAATGACTCAACCCCTCCAACTTCATTGTCCAGCAAGTTTGCATAGTAGTCATATAATATGCTACATTTATTAAAACATTTTCAAAATCATGAGCTCATTGTATTGTCATGAAACACTAATGGTGATGTAGTTCACCTCTAGTGCTGCCACCTGCCATATTTTTATATTTAATCTTACTCTAAGCTCTAGAGTAATTCAGAAGTTTGAAAAGTTTATGTATTATGAACAATTTTGAGATATTTCTCATCAATTGAGTGAGCCTTTATTATAATGCATTTCATATAATTTATTAAATAAACTGAAATAACTTTCTTTTTCAGTTGTACTTTTAAATTTTTAATAGTATCTCTCCTCTTCCCCTTGTCCAAAGAATAATCTTACTTAAAAATACAAAACAAAAGAAAAAGTGAAATGAAATAATCTGAAAAACTGATCAATTCATTGTAAAAACTTGAAAATATGTGAAATGAATCATACTTGTGGATCTCCCATCTATGAAAAGGGATGGAATAAGAATGTGTTCTTATTTCTCTTTTTTTTGGAGTTACGTTTTTTTTTTTTTGGTAATTTTTGAACACACTTTTTTTTGGTGGTTCTTTCCATTTGTATTTTTATAGTTATTGTTCTATTAAATTCTGTAAAGTAGTCATTTGGTATTTTTATTGGTAAAGCATTAAAACTGCAAATCAATTCTGGTAATATTTTTTATTTTATTATATCAGCAAGGTTGATCTATGAGTGCTGAACATTGCTCCAGCTATTTAAATTCTTTATTTTTCCTTTAGAGCATTTTTTAATTGAAACTATATAAGTATTTTATGAATTTTGATACTTGATTCCAAAATATTTATGAATTTTATTCTTAGAAAAGCATTTTTGCTTTGTATTCTTGCCTCTTGGATTTTGTCATTTTTTAAAATACAAAAATGCTACTAAAATTTTCAGGGGGGTTTATTATGTAGCTTGTGATTTCGTTGAAGTTGTGAAGTTGTTGAAGTCTTAAGGTCTTTGCTGATTTCCTGGGATTTTCCAAGGTAATCACAATACAGAATTTTATCTTCATTTTAAACCTATTTTTATACCTTTAAAAGGGAATACTTGGGGAGGTTTGAGGAAGCATGAAAAGATCTGGAAGAATCACTGTTTAAAGTGGGATAGTGGATTGATAAGGGAGATATAGTAGGATTGCTTAGCATTAGTGAGAGCCCAGTTGATGTTGTTTTACATAAATTTGTAGTAACATACTCAGAATGGTTTTATATTTTTTTCCATTTTCATTCAACAGTGTATGTGTAGGAGTAAAAGTGTTGAATCATGGGTATGCTTTAAGACTGAGATTTGTTTGAGTGTAATCAGTGATGTGATAAGGGAGTCAGGGCAAGGATTCAAGAGGAGGACAGCATAGAGATGGGGAAAAGAGGAGAGACTTGCCTCTAGGACATGTGACTCTTAGATAGAGCAGCAGGTAGAACACTGGGTTTAAAGACAAGAAGACCTATTATTCAAAAACATCTTCAAATACTTAAACAGTTGTGTTAATTAACTTCTATTTGCCTTAGTTTCCTCAAGCACTTACTTCCCAGGGTTTTAGTGATGATATAATACTTATAAAACTATTAGTATAGGACCTGGCACATAGGTCTTTAATAGATAAATGCTTGTTCTCTTACCCATTCTCCTTCCAAAGCAAGGTATTTCCTCTTCCCCTCACCCCAGTGTGTGTGTGTGTGTGTGTGTGTGTTTTTCATTAAATAAGGTGTAGAGAAAAGTTTACAGAACTCAGTGCAAATTTAGTATTTGCAATTAAGCGCACACTTCTAGAACAGAGCAATTCCATATCTTCTGAAGTTGTCATTTTTATGCCTGGTATCAGAATCTTAATCCTAAAACGCATGTAATGTGCTAATTGTAGAGGAGCCCTTTTGTCTTGTATGTTACTTCAACTTTCTCTCCTTTTCTCTCTTTGTCTCTGGGTCTTCTTGTCTCTGTCTCTGTCTTATCTTTCTGTCTCTGTCACTGTGTCTTTGTCTTTATGTCTCTCTGTCTCTATAGGCAGGTAGGTAGTGCACTGGATAGTGACAGACCTGAAGTTAGGAAGACTTCTCTTTCTGAATTGAAATCTGGCTTCAGATACTTGCTAATTAGGTAATTCGAGGCAAGTCATCCAACTCCATTTACCTCAGTTTCCCCACCAATAAAATGAGCAGGAGAAGAAAATGGTAAAACACTCCTGTATTTTTTTCTAAGAATACCCTAAACAGAGTTAGACACAACTGAGCAACAAGTCTCTGTCTCCTGATGGTTTGTTATAGACTTTATTTTCTCTCATTTAGTGCTCCTTATTAGCTTTCCCAGGAAGTCTTGAGACTTTGTGAGGAGCACTGTACTCTCTGCTAAATTTTTTTTTTCAGTGACAGAATCAGATTGAGCTGGAAGAGGCCACAATAGCCATCTAGTCCATCCAACAAATTCATAAAAGAATCTTGAATAGAACAAATCATTCAAGTCCAGTTTCTGTTAGGACATCCAAGGAGGGGGAGCTCTTTCTTGAAACACTTGGTTTATGAGGAAGATTTTTCTTAACATTAGTCTTACATTTGCTCCTCTCCCTTTCCCTCCCTTACTCTCCCTCTCCCCCCTCCCCAGCCTCAACTTCTGCTGCCTGCTCGTAATTATGTCCTTTGGGGCCAAACTGAGCAATTTTATTCCTTTTTTCCCATATGATATCCTTTCAAAGGCTTGAACAGCTAATCCATCTCAATACCCTGACTCTTATCTCACTAAACAACAAAAGCTCCTCCAACAAATACTTGTATGCTATAAAACTTCTTCTTGTGTTTTTTTTTCTTTTTTGAGACAATTGGGGTTAAATGACTTGCTCAGGATCACATGGTTAGTAAATGTTAAATGTCTGAGGTCAGATTTGAACTCAGGTCCTCCTGACTTTTGTGCTCTATCCACTGAACTATCTAGCTGCCCCTTATAATTTATATATATAGTTTATATATAATGTGTGTGTGTGTGTGTGTGTGTGTGTGTGTGTATATATATATATATATATATATACTATATGTAGTATATGCCATCTATCTATATATATCTATATTTCTCTCTCTATATATATTATATCATATCATATAAAAAAACTTAGATGGTAGGTTCCAGTGCATTGGGTATATTCTTCACAGAAAATTTTGACCAAAAATTGCATTACATATGTTGAGAAAGTAGGATGGCTTTGTGGGAGGATTAACTACCAAAATCACCTCCAATGTGGATTAGGTTACTGCTTTTCCTAAAAAGTATTGAAATGATTTAAAATTCCAGATCCTCCCTGATGCTTGACCAATGGACCATTTATGGACATAATGGAAGAGAAAGTTATCTTTAGAAAGCTAGATAAATATTATCCTTTTGCTGAATGTATTTACTTTATTGTTGATAAGTCCATCTTTTGTTGTTCTCCTTTTTGTCAATTGTTAGAACCTATACAATTGTTTGTTTGCTTTCAAATATCAAACTTAAACTAACAGGGGAATGGTCTGAGTTAAAGTCTTTTCTAAAACAGATGGATTGTGATATGCAGTAAAGTAGCAAATTCCATTCTGGTGAAATTACTGATAAAACAAAATACTGAATTTTTGACACAATACAAACAATTCCTAGAATCTTGATATTGAGACTGCCAGAAGGGGGCTCATGTATTTGGTACTGAATGGATTGGTACCAAACTCAAGGTCAGATCATTTAAAGATTAAATTGCTGATCAGAACCAGTACTTACATCTTAATGTGCAATTTTTTTTCTAGTCTGATTATTATTTTTAGTTTCTTGTTTTTAATCTCCTCCCTCATTACTTTTTGAAGTCAGAAATCACACCCTTTGGAAGTCTTGGACAAATTTTATTTAGCAAGGAAAAAAAAAAAAAGGATTGGCTTTAAATAAAGTTGAATGAAGAGCTTTCTTATAAATATTAAAGAAAACTAAAAAATCACTGCAATATTACTTTATAGAACAATATTAAATACTTTTAAATTTTTTCCCATAATTTTTGAATTTTGTGTTTTATTCCTATATGGTCTAAATTCATTATTTATTTAGGGATGCACTAGATTTGTGATCTTATTAATGTGGATACTACCATTAGTAGTGTAGAATAATTTTTTTTGTAGGACTCTTGTTTATATCCTGAATAGGAAGCTGACATATTATGGGATTAGGGGAGGAAGTTCTACAGGTCTTCCTCTAGATCTTTTGATATTTCATGGGTAGCAATGTAAAAACTGGGCTGTTCATCTGCCGTTCTTCACTCTAGCTATATCACTGGCCATATCTTCTTTTTCTATCATACATCTTTTCATGCTCCAAACACTCAAAATGCAATTATAGTCTAGAAAGTGATTATTGGGAAAAGATTATTGTGTACCTTCAAGGTATTTTTCTTTCAGTAGCCTCCATATGAAATTAACTTAACATATCAGTCAAACAATGATTTGCACAAAAGTTTTCTTTTAGAGCAACTTAAAATCTGATGTGTTCGTAGGATTGCAAAAGTGCAAGAGATCCTTTGAGGTTATACTTCTCACTTTATATTTGTGTAAACTGAGATTTAAAAAGGAAAATTTACTCAAAAGTTTCATAAAAATTTTAACTTCGGACCTCTGACTCAAAAGCCTTCATTATTTCCACTTCCCATTTTTTTTTCTGTTGGTGAATTAATATCAATAAAAACAATTCTTTCATTGAAACTGATAAACCTTTATTTAACTATAATCATGTTTGTATTTCATAAGCCATCAGTGACAGGATTGTGGTAGGATCAACATTTTCTTGATTCAGCAACCTGACTTTGCTGACATACTTAACTTGAAGCCTTTATACAACTTGATTGTTCGCAGCTTCCCACCAGCTTCCTGGCCTGAGGGCATAAAAGATCCCACTTTAGCACTTGGAGGTTGCCTAATACTATGTGCATGATGTAGTAAACTAGATGCATTTCCAGATAGAAATGTGGAGGGGTGAGGCAGCTAGAGAACTAAGTTACTAGGTCCTTGATGTATATCTTTGCTGGGTTTGAACAAAGTTCAACTCCTTTTTTCAATGATTAAGAAATGCCTCATTTTATTCCAACATCAAACTTGGACTAAGAGGGTACTGGTGTTAGAGCTGCTTCTACCATCATGGTATACTTCCAATTCCATTCAACCTTGAATTTGGAAGGTGGAAAAAGACATAAGATGAAGTTTTTCTCGTTGTCCAGTTCTATGGCTCAATGTCAAGTGCCTCAAACAAATATTAATTTACCACAGATACCTAGGGTCAAAAACATAGCAAATAAGGATTCAAAACTATTCTAGGAAGAGCTGGAATAAGAATTAAGAATACTCTCCTACCTCAGAAGGGGAGTAGATTGACTATATCTTTTACCATTTTGTATTTGTATATACTCCAAGGATGGGCCTGAGAAGACTATCTGATGGAGCTTAGACTGAGCCCCTTTGACTATCAGGAAACATATGCTTAGTTTTGTAAGGACTTAGCACTTTTTAATAACTCATTTTCTTGATCTCTGTGGGGATAATAGTATCCAGTAGGATCTCTCAAAAGAAGATTAAACATCAAGTCAAGAAGTGCTGTCTACTAATAAACATTAAATGGAGACACAGCTCTCCATTCTCTTTTAATTTCCCTGGGATGTATGTTGTGGAAATCTCTGGGGGACTTTTCCCGATTGGAGAGGAAGGGCTCCTTTTTCCTTTGCCATCTATGGCGGCTACTGGAAAATGATGGCAAAATATATTCTTTTCTAATAATAATAATAATAATGATCATAATAAACATTAATATACTTCTTACTATGTGCCAGGCTCTTTGCTACATACATTACATTTATTATCATATTTAGTCCTCATAATAACCCTGGGAGGTATGTGCTATTATTAACTCCACTTTACAGATAAGAACACTGAAGCAAACAGGGTTAAGTGACTTGTCCAGATTGCCATAGCTAGTAAGTTTCTTAGGCTATATTTGAACTCTTGCTTTGAGACTATAGGCTTGGTACTCTCTCATTTGTGCTACCTAGCTATTTTTAGTTACTTGTCTAGGTGAACCTCAGTCAACTTTCAAAGTCCCCAATTACTAGGAACTTTGATGGAAACACATTCATCCCAGGCTGCTGCTGGCATGCTTTTTCAATGATACTGTATCAGATGTAGGGGACTACAATCTATCCTCTTTAATTGTGAGTGATAAATTTCTGATTTCAACTTCATGTTGTTTCAATCTGAATTCTACCAACACTCATTTCTAAAGTCTTCACAAAAAAGTGAAGAAACAGATATTCAATGCACAATGTAGATAAAGTGTAGCATAGTTGAAGTTTAATTCCTTCAAACAAGAGCAATGCTTAAACAGAAACTGAGAAACATCTGAAATAAAGTGCAGAATCTATGGATCTGATATATCCTGCTAGAAAGCTGAAAACAATAAAAGATGTGTGTCAATCTCATTATCAATGTGTCATCTTCAGTGAGGACAAACATGGCATCAAAGTCAGATACTGCTCTGATGTTAAATTCCTCAACTTGAAAAGGCTACAAGCCAAAACTAAAGTGGAATGAGTGTTGGTGCACGATTTTTTGGTTTGCAGATGAATATGCATACATTCATACAGGCTCCGAAGCTGAGATGCAACAAAGAATGGATTGATATCTCCTAAGATACCTGAAATAAATCTTGCATGACTTAACTTGTTAGTTATTTCTAATATAGTGGCTTGCTCAGGGTTGTCACCTGATGAATTTTTGATGAATGGACTTGGTCTAATCATTCAAATGTATTTACTTTGGGCCACCATGAGAAGCTGAAGATTGAAAATGTATATTTCGCTCAGTTGACCAATTCACCATTGTTTCTACTTGTTAGCAAATGATAATTATGAAAATCATTTCTTTGAGTTGACTTTGATAATTTAGTGTCATACTGTCATAGCTCTAACCTTTTTATATCTTGTTAGCTATTATAAAAATTTAGTATCTATCTTCAAAATCTTTCCAAATTTTCTAAATATATGTTAATATTATTTTATTCAAATTTCCATATATTTCTTCTTTATTGGAGTGTGATGAGGTATGAAAATTTGAACTTTCTTAAGAAAACTTTCATACAATGAATAAGTAAGAAAGTCATTTAAAGTTTTTATTCAAAGATTTTTGCTTTCATCTCTGGGCAGAATATAACAGTGATCCTGGAAAGTTCTATTCAAATTCAATTCAATAAACATTTTATTTATTTATTTATTATAGCTTTTTATTTACAAGATATATGCATGGGTAATTTTTCAGTACTGACAATTGCAAAACCTTTTGTTCCAATTTCTCCCCTCCTTCCCTCCACCCCTCCCCCAGATGGCAGGTAGACCAATACATATTAAATATGTTAAAGTGTATGTTAAATATAGTATATGTATACATATTCATACAGTTATTTTGCTGCACAAGAAGTATCAGACTTTGAATTAATGTACAATTAATCCAGGAAGGAAATCAAAAATGCATGGGGATAAAAATAGAGGGATTGGGAATGCTCTGTAGTGGTTCATACTCATTTCCCAGAGTTCTTTTGCTGGGTGTAGCTGATTCTATTCATTATTGAACAAATGGAGCTGATTTGGTTTATCTCATTATTGAAGAGTGCCATGTCCATCAGAATTGATCATCATATAGTATTATTGTTGAAGTATATAATGATCTCCTGATCTTGCTCATTTCACTCAGCATCAGTTCATGTAAGTCTTTTCAGGCCTCACTGAAATCATCCTGCTGGTCATTTTTTTTACAGACAATAATATTCCATACAGTCATATACCACAGTTTATTCAGCCATTTTCCAATTGATGGGCATCCACTCAGTTTCCAGTTTCTGGCCACTACAAAGAGAGCTGCTGCAAACATTCTTGCACATACAGGTCCCTTTCCCTTCTTTAGTATCTCTTTGAGATATAAGCCTACTAGTAGCACTGCTGGATCAAAGGGTATGCACAGTTTGATAACTTTTTGGGCATAATTCCAGATTGCTCTCTAGAATGGTTGGATTCATTCACAACTCCACCAACAATGCATCAGTGTTCCAGTTTTCCTGCATTCCCTCCAACATTCATCATTATTTTTTCCTGTCATCTTAGCCAATCTGACAGGTGTGTAGTGGTATTTCAGAATAGTCTTAATTTTCATTTCTCTGATCAATAGTGATTTGGAGCACTCTTTCATATGAGTGGAAATAGTTTCAATTTCATCATCTGAAAATTGTCTGTTCATGTCCTTTGACCATTTATCAATTGGAAAATGGCTTGATTTCTTATAAATTAGAGTCAATTCTCTATATATTTTGGAATTGAGGCCTTTATCAGAACCTTTAACTGTGAAAATGTTTTCCCAGTTTCATCAACACCAACTATAATGGTTATATGAAGAAACTGAACCAATGAAAATTAATTACATAACAAAATGACCAAAAATTTCAGAAAATAGCTTAGTCTCTAAACATTGGATTTATTTGTCACAGTTAAGGTTACCAAAATAACATGGAATTAGAATTACAAACTCACATGTAAAATTTGACAAAGAAGGATGGTAAATAATTGTGAGGAGTAAATCTCATAAGGCAAAGAAACAATAAAGAGTAAAAGCAATTTAAAGTTAGTTTAGCAGTTGAATCAATTAAGGAAAACCATCCCAGTAGCATTTAAGATGTCTTAAAGAAGGACAAAAACAGCAGAAAAATGGAAAAATTGGTAAAATAAAAAACCAAACAACTTATATAACACACTATTTGGGGTGGTAGAAATGTCATTAAGGATAATTAAGACAGGAGAAGCAGCCAAAATGAAGCAAGAATTTATAGGGGGAAACTATGCTGGAGGCAACATCAATGTGGAGACATTTGTACACGTAAATATATTGTGGAGATTGAGGAATATATCTGTATGTGTTTATGTATACAAACATACAAATACACACACATTATACACACATATACATTTGGCCTCAACCTAGCCCCTGGGTGCTTCTGGCAGAGAAAAAATAAAGAATATAGAAAGAAAAAGAGTAAAGCATTTGATGGAATTGCTCCCTGAACAATGACACTGATAAGAATCAGTTTACCCTCATGGTCCCATCCTCTGTGGAGGTGCACTCGCCATGGGTGACTCCACCTTTCTGTGTTTATTTAAATTCTTTCCCTCCATTCCTTCCCTAACCCTTGAAGATGTGAGGGAAAACACAGTACATTAAAAATATGTATAGTCATATAAAACAAATTCAAGCATTAACCATGTTGTCTCCCATAGTTCTTCCCCTCCCACCAAAAGAAGAAAAAGAAAGAATGGAAAAACTTTGATCCATACTGTCAGTCACTTATCTGTCTGAAAGATAGAAAAGACTAGATAGATAAGATACATAGACTCATCTTGAGTAATGTTCTCTGGTTCAGTTTCCTTGTGGGTATCTGGAAGCAGCCTTCCTTTTAGTTCAGTAATCACCACAAGAATAGCCAGAGGTTAAAGTCCAAATCCTTTATTATCTCTTTCAAAATTTTGTCTTCTTTCCTGGGGCCCAGTGAGCTTTCTTAAAGGCCTTCTGGAGTCTTCGTTTCAGTGGAGAAACTAAAGAGGAGAGCCTGCCACCAAGATGGTGTGAGATGAGAGGAATCTGAGTCCAGGAGCTTGTGTTTCAGCCTCCAGTCTGCTTATCTTCTCTAGCAATCTCTCTGAGCCTCTCGGTCCCCCAGGAGCCTGACTGAAGATCAAATGAATCTCTCTCCTTGGTTCTGAGAGCTTGAGCTCTCGCACTTAGTCCTTTGTCTTCTCTGCTTCTGAATCTGAATCTACTTAGCTGAGTCGCCTAGTTTATATACTCTACACTGAGTATAAACCAATCATTATATCACTAGGAAACCATTATTTGTTATAAGATTAAATCAATCATACTGAACTTAGAGAACTATTAAGCACCATGCTAAACTAGATAATTATTGTCTCATCAATTCCACTTGGTACCTTGTAAGCATCCTTGTTTCTAGTTCAGAATTCTGGCCCATAACAATCATATTGGTCATTGTGTTGATCAGGATTCCTGAGTTATTTTTTAATTTTATTATTATTATTATTTTTTACAATATAGTTTTATAATAAAGATTCACTTTGAATCAGTTCATACAAACCTTCCCAGGTTTTTCTGAATTATTTCCTTCAGAATTTCTTATTTGATGCCATGCTACTTGGTCCTTTCATTTATCTTCAACTCTTTGTGACTACATTTGGGGTTTTCTTGGCAAAGATACTTAAGTGGTTTGCCCTTTGTTTCTCTAGATTATTTTATGGATGAGGAACTGAGGTAAAAATGGATAAATGACTTGCCCAGGACTGATAAGTATAAGAGACTGGATCTGAACTCATGAAAATGAGTTTTCCTAAATCCAGGTCCAGTATTCTATCCCCTGCCACCAACTTTTCTTATAGCACATTCAAATATCATGACATATACATAACTTGCCCACTGATGGGCATTCCCTTAATTTCCAATTCTTTGCCACCACTAAAAGAACTAGGAAAAAATATATGTATATGTATGCATGCATATATGTATATATAAATCCCTTTTTTCTTTATTGATTTTTTTTTGGGTCAGACCTAGAAGTAGCATCACTGGATTAAGGAGTTAAAATATCTAAATGAGTTATATGGAGAAATATTAAAACTATAATAGTGGTGGATACTAATATATCCATTTCAGACTTACACAAATCTAACCAAAAATAATTAAGAAGTAAGTCAAGGATCTGAATAGAATTTTAGAAAAATTATATATGATATATCTCTAGGGGGTATTGGATGGAGATGGGAAGGCGTATGAATATTTCTCACATGTTTGTAGGATATCTACAAAAATTAACCACATATTAAATTATGAGAGCAGACATATTAAATACTTATTTCATGTACTATAATACAAATTGTGTTTAATATATAGTTATGAATTTATAATTATTAGATCAAAGAACAAATCATAAAAAATATAATTTAATTAAAGATAATGACAATAATTTTTTTCAGGATTTGGCCAAAGCAATGCTTAGGAGAAATTTTCAATGTATACTTTTATTGGTGTATATATTAAGCATGCAATTAAACAACTCTCCCATCTAAAAAAAACCAAACTTCAATAAATTAAAAAAAATATAGAAATCTTGAAAATCAATGAAGAGATCACCAAAAATGAAAGAAAAAATGAATTAAAAATAAATTGGGAATTTTTAAAAGGCTAAAATAATGCATGAACTACCTAATATAACTTAAAAATAAGAAAGAGTAAAACCAAATTACTGGTATCATCAAAAATTTGAATGAATTCAAAACAAATGAAGATGAAATAAAGGAAAATATTAGAAGGTGATTTGTAAAATTTTACACCCATAAAATGGCAAACCATATATCAAATAAATGGATAATTATAAAAATATAAATTTTCCAGATTAATGGAAAATGTAAAATTTAAACAACTCCATTTCAGAAAAGATAAATTGCATGGTCCATAAATGAACTCTCAGAAGACAAAATTCTGAGGCCATATGTTTTAAAAGTAAATTCCATGAAACATTTGAAAAAAGTCATATTGCATAAACTGTTTGAAAAATAGGAAAAAGAATCCTACCAACGTCTATGATATTTAAAAAAAATAAAAAAGAAAACATTTAAATGCCCTTCTATGAGGAATATGTGATCTTGCTACTTAAAATAAGGAAAAATCAAAACAGAGCAAAAATGTAGCAATGTCTTTAGAAAACATTGATACAATATATAATATACTATGTCCAGGTGGTATTTATCCAGATGAAATTAATAATGTAAAATATATTAATAACAACAGAATTCACATGATTAAAGCAATAGAAGCAGAAAAGGCTTTTAAACAAAATACTATATTCATTCTTGTTAAAATAGAAATAAATAGATCTTAATGTAAATGAATCTGTCTAAAATCATGAGCCAGTAAAATATATAATGAAAATAATCTAGAGAAACTTGCAATAACATTAAGAGGAAGTCAAATAGTATTATTATTATACATTTAAAAAAATAAAATATTAGAAATGGTAAAAAGATAAGTAAATGGAGGCAATAAGCACAGGTAAATATGAAACCAAATTATCCATTTTTGTATATGATTAGAAGTATTTACAGTACCCCATACTGTACTGTATGGGGTCAACAACAGAAATTAAAGCTATGATTTCAATAAATTTATCCACTCCCCCCCAGCATCAACATTTTTATATATAATAAAACTATGCTCTTCACCTTTATTATAAGCATATGATAACACAAGAATTTCAATGAACATCATTATAATGAGATGTAATGCTATTAATTAATGCTAACCACAATAAGAAAAGAAAAAATAAAGGGAATACACAAGAGGAAACAAAAAGGATCATTTTTCAAATATGAGAACATATGTTTAGAGAAGCTTAATGACTCAACATAAAAATCAATTGAAACAACAAACAATTTCAGCAAAATATCAGGATACAAAAGCTATCCCCATGAGCTTTTCTGCATACTATCAACAAAACTCAAGAGAGAGAGAGAGAAAAAAAATTAAATTTAAATCCTACAAATTGAAGTCTACTAACCAAGATACACACAAGAACTATATTATACAACTGCAAAGTGCTCTTTATACAGAATAAAAACTGACCTAATTAATTAGAGAACTATTAATTACTTATTCATAGGCTGAGCCAAAATCATAAAAATGATAATATGTTGTAAATTAATTTTCTTATTCCATGTCATTACAATAAAAATACCAGAGGATAAAATAAAGTAATGATTAAGTAATTCTTGAAAAACAAAATTCAAAAATCTCAAGAGAAATAAAGGAGTGAATGGGGTGGGAAATTGAAACTGAAAGAAATGATGCACAAAGGAGCACTAACTAAGGCTTGGAGATAGTTTAAAACAAAGACAGAAAAGTTAACTAGTATGGCAGATTATGTTTGGGATATGCAGATACAGTTTGATAAGTTCTGAAGAAAGAAACAATCTCTGCTCTCAAGGAGCTTATATTCTAATAGGAGCAATAGAATAAATAAAAAAGAAATGGAAAAGATAGGGAAGGTTATACCATAGATAAATTATGGTAGCATGGTAAAGGAAGTCTGGAGTGCAATCTTTCTTGTTAGGTACCTTTCTAATGGAAGTCCTACAAAGAATCATTTAATCAGAAGGAGAGATCAAAAGGCAGAGGGAATTTTCAATGCAGTAATTCCAAAATTAGAATGAGGTTTCAGAATGACAGAATGATAATTCCAGGATTGAAGTGAAACTTTAGATTGGCCTTAAGGTACTAAATGAACATTTTAAGATATGGTCAGTGTGAAAAATTTTTGTTTTGCTGTATTTTTTTTTTTTTTTGATTGTACTTGATTAGGCTTGTTTTCAAATGTTGGAGCTGAGTTCAGGAAAGCTAACAGTATATTGAAAGAGAGAGAGAGAGAGAAGAGAGAGAGAGAGAGAGAGAGAGAGAGAGAGAGAGAGAGAAAGAGAGAGAGAGAGAGAGAGAGAGAGAGAGAGAAAGAGTCTCACAATGAGACTCAGTGAGACATAGAGAGACACACAGAGATAGAGAGAGAGAGAGTATTTTTAATTTGATCTATAAGTTCTGGATTCTGGCAACAATTATTCTGTAAGTGTTGATTTGGTGGATTTTGTCAGCAGGTTAACTGATGGATTTTTTCCTATTTGGAAAATGATAAATATTGGAGAGATACTAGGCAAATGGAAATATTTATGGTCTATTTGTGGGCAGTTAACGCCTCACAATGTATGAAGTATCAGGCCTGGAGTCAGGAAGACTCATCTTTCTGTGTTTTTAAATCTAGTGTCAGACATTTATTGGCAAAAGACATCATTAGGCAAATTATTTTACCTTGTTTGTCTCAGTTTTCTCATCTGTAAAATAAGTTGGAGAGGAAGGTGGTAAAAAAGGCAGATGTCTCTGGATCAAAGAGTAAATGATGGGGGAGATAAAAGATTTTGGAATGGCAAGCTTACAAAAGGCCTTAAATGCTAAGTAGAGAAATTTGCATTTTATTCTAAAGCTAATAGAGAGCTACTATAGATTATTGTTTAAGGGGCGAGATGTGTGACAAGTTCAGACCTGAATTTTAAGAAATTCTCTTTGGCTGTTCCTCATACCTGGAATACTTTCCTCCCTTGTGTCAAATTCCTAATGATTGATTTCCTTCAAGTCCCAACTAAAACTTGATCTTAAACAAGAAATCTTTTTGTATCTCAATTCTAATGCCTTCACTTTGAATATATATAATATATATATTTGAATACACACACATATGTACATATATAATTTATCTTTTATTTAAGTTGGTTATACATATTAATTTACGTGTTTTCTACCCCATTAGATTGTAAGATCCTTGAGGGCAGAATCTGTCTTGCCTTTTTTTTTATTCCTAGCACTGTCAATGTCTGACACAGAAAAGTCATTTAATAAATGCTTACAGATTAAATAGTGACTTCTCAATTGGGTAGGAGAAGAAGGGGAGGGAAGATATGTCTTTATCTGAAAAACATTAACAAAAAATTAGGCCAAGGATAACATATGTTCTGAGGGTTAGCCCATTTATGTGAGGATTAGGAGAGTCAGGCAAGATGCTTCCATTGCCAGCATGGTAACTGGGAGAAGGAGCAAGAAAGATCTGGGACCTCTAAATCTTGGGAGCTCTTATCTAGTGTCCAAGAAAAATTTTCAGGTAGAATTATATCTATCTTCTGCCTATTCAGTATCTCTAGTATAGGGTATGATAGCTTCAGAACAAAAGCTGCTTTCCTCATCATTCTCATGAAGAAAGATGGTCCTCAGCTTAAAATCACCAACTTTGTTCTTTCTTACCAAATGCTAAATATGGATAGGGCCATCACAAATAGTGAATTCTACATTGCAAAAATACAGATTAGAGAAGATATATAGGTCAGAACACTTTTGCATAGACAGAAATGAACAAAGTCTTCAAGTGGGAATGAGGTTAGATCTCAACTCAACATAGGGGTAGATGGAATGAGTTCATCCAGAGCAAGTCCATTCTCAGCATTATTTAGAATTTAAAACTAATTCAGGGGCATGATGAAGCTAGTTGCCCAAAGTTTTTTTTCCACTGCCTGCTAGAAGTTCTCTCAATATATATGTCTCTAAATTCTATCTGGAATCAAAGTATATAATTTACATGGTATACAGTAGGTCATTTAGCATTTTCTCCAAAACTCCCCTAGATTTGGGTAAAAGGCAGGGTACATATGACCTTATGTAAGGAAACAATTTATACAGTGACTGAGGCATTCAAAGATATTAGAATTTGGATCAATATAGTGATTAGTTGGGAGGTAGAAACAAGATGGTAAAGTAAAGGCACCATTCTCTCCCAAAATTCCCCAAATTGCTTTAAATAATGATTCTAAACAGATTTTAGTGCATCAAACAAATAACAAGACATGATAGAACAATATTGCAGCTAAAGACAATAGAAGGTCAGTAGGAAAGATCTATAGCACTAGGATGGGAGTGCAGCATGTGATCACAGTACAGGCTGTGCCAGCATAGCCTCAGCCCCAATCTTGGCCCCAGCCTCGGTCCCAGCAGCAGCAAAGCAAGAACAGGTCTAGGAACCTCTGAATCAGCAGCAGTTTCTAAACTTCTAAACACTCTATTTTAACAAAAAGTTAAAAGCCAAATAATCAACTAGAAAAATGAGCAGACAACAGAAAAAGATTGTGACCACAGAGTTGCTATGGTGACAAGGAAACTCAAAATACACACTCAGAAGAAGGTAACAAAATCAAGGCTTCTATGTCATAAGTCTCCAAGAAAAATAAAAATTATTCTCAGACCATAGGAAAACTCAAAAAGGATTTTGAAAACTAAAGTAAGAGAGATAGATGAAAAATTAAGAAGAGAATTGAGAATAGTGCAAAAGGAAATATATAAAACTTACAAAAAGAATGCCTTAAAAAGTAAAAATGGCCAAATGGAAAAGTAATGTCAAAAGGTCACTGAAGAAAATAATTCCTTTAAAATTAGAATTGAGCAAATGGAAGCCAATGATTTTATGAGAAAACAAAATACAATAAAGAAAAATCAAAAGAATGAAAAATTAAAACAAAATATGAAATATTTCATTGGAAAAACAATTAATCTGGAAAATGGATACAGGAGAGATAATTTAAAAATTATTGATCAAGCTGAAAGTCATTATCAAAAAAGATCCTGGATGTCATATTTCAAGAAACTATCAAGGAAAACTGTGCTGATATTCTAGAACCAGAGGGTAAAATAGAAATTGAAATAATCCACCAATCACATCCTAAAAGAGAACCCAAAATGAAACTCCCAGGAATATTACAGCCAAATTCCAAAACTCCCATGTCAAGGAGAAAATGTTGCAAGCCTCCAGAAAGAAACTATTCAAATATAGAGTAGCCAGAATCAGAATAACACAAAATTTAGCAGCTTCTACATTAAAGGATCAGAGAACTTGGAATATGATATTTCAGAGAGCAATGGAACTAGGATTACAATCAAGAATCACATAGTCAACAAAACTTGAGTATACTCCTTCAGGGGAAAACATTAAATGAAATAGGGGATTTTCAAGCATTCATGATGAAAAGACCAGAGTTAAATGGAAAATTCAATTTTCAAATATAGGACTCTGGAGAAGCATAAGGAGGAAATCAGGAAAAAATGTCATAAGGGACTTAATAAAGTTTGTCTGTTTACATTCCTCCATGGGAGGATGATATTTGTAACTTGTTAGAACTTTCTCATTATTATGGCAATTGGAAGGAAAATATATAGACAGAAATCACAGATGTGAGTTGAATATGAAAAAAATACCTTTTTAGAAATGATAAAATAAAGGGGTGAGAGAGTAATGTACTAGGAGAAAGGGAAAGGGATAAGTGGAATAGTATAAATTATCTGCCATAAAAGAGGCAAGAAAAAAATTTTGCTTTGGAAGGGAAGAGGGGGAATAGTGGAGGAACTTTATTTTTATCAGAATTGGCTCAAAGGGGAAATAACATACACACTCAATATGGGTATAGAAATCTATCTTACTCTACAGGAAGGTAAGGGAGAAGAAGAAATATAGGAAGGGAGAAGGGTGATAGAAGATAAAGCATATTGGGGAATGGAAGAGTGTAGCAAAACACTTTTAAGGAAAATGGGATGAAAGGAGAGAGAGAGAGAGAATAGAATTATTGGGGGAAAATATGGTTAGCAATAGTAATTGTAAAAATAATTTTGAAGTAAATTTCTTTAATAAAGCCTCATTTCTCAAACATACAAGGAACAGAATCAAATTTATAAAAAAATAAAAGCCATGCCCCAATTGATAAATGATGTATAAATTATGTATACCCTTTGACTTAAAAATAAAACTACTGGGCATGAATCCCAAAAGAGTTTTTTTTTTTTTTAAAGGAAAAGGATCTATATGTCCAAAATATTTATAGCAGCTCTCTTCTCAGGGCAAAAAAAATTTGAAATTAAGGGGATTCCCATCAATTGGTATTTAATTATGATGGAATATTATTATTCTATGGAAAAGATGAACAGGATACTCTCAGAAAAACTGGAAAGTTCTCCATGATCACAAGCAAAGTGAAATGTTCTCTGTACAAAGATATAGCAAATATTGTGGGATGATCAATTGTGATTATTTTGTTATTCTCAGCAATCAAATGATTCATAACTATACTAAGGAAGAATTGATTGTGTCGGAATACAGATTGAAGCATACTCTCTCTTTTAAGCTTTTTTTCTTGAGGATTTTTTATTTTTTGGAGGGAGCAATCTATGCTTTCTTTCACAATATGATTTTTGTGAAAATTTTTAAACAACTTTTTAAGTGGGGGCTAATGGGAGATGGGGGGTGGAATAAAGGAAAGAATCTGAAACTCAAAAGTTTTAAAAACAATTGTAAAAAAGTGTTTTAAATGTAACGGGGGGATATAATTAAAAAAAAACCCAAAAGAATATCTTTCTTAAAAAAATAATAACAATAAAAAACCCTCAAAAAATCAACAGTGATCAGTCAAGACTTCTCTTTGGAACCTGTTTGGAATGTCTGTAAAATTCAAACCTTAGACATTTTCCCCTAGGCTGTCAGAAAGGACTACAGTTTGTACCTGGTAGACTGAGTACAATTAATCCACTGGTATAGAGAACTTTTAACTTTGTGAGATTTTTATGTTTATTTTTGTTTTCTTTCTCTCTTTTAGGTATAAGAGTGAGATCATTTTGACCTGATTTTCCTTTTATACCTTAGCTAAAGGAGAAAATGTCTCAAGCAATCAGGGGTTCTCATTTTTTGTATCATAAACACTTTTGGCAGCATGATATTATTATAGACCATTTCTCAAAATAATGTTTTATTTTTTAAATTCATACTTGAAGGAAATGCTAAAGAAAGGATTATTTCCCCCCTCTTTTCTACCTGAATCCACCTGAAATCCTACTAAGTACAAAAATCCACCTGAACTAGGTACAAAACTGACTTTCCCAAAAAATGTTCAGATAGGACAGAAAATTTGACTATGTTCTAGATAATATCCATAAATTATCAAACAAATTGAAAAGGGAGAGTATTCTGACATGACTAAAATTCTTAGTCAACCTCCTGAGAAGGAACTCTGCCTTAGGAGAGAAAGAGAGGAAGAAGAAGCCTCAATTTTGCTACATCATTTTATTCCTTATTCCTTTTGGCTTAGAAGAGATTCTTCTAGCTTTGAGGAATTCAGAGGTTGTTTGACTTCTCATATTCTCACCAGAGTCCTAAATAGCTTTCCTGAATCAGTTGTTGTAAGTCTCCATTTAATTTAGAGTAAAGAACAGATTGGATTCATGATTCTACAAAAAAAGGAACTTTTTAAGTATAATCACATACCACAACTTGTTATGTTTATGAGAAATAAATTGAATAAAAAGAATTTCTGACAACCAGGAGTTTTGAATTATCCTTTGCAACACATAATCTTTGTTTGAGCCCATTTTGCCCTGTAAATTACATGTATTTGTAAGAGAGTATATAATAGACAAAGCCTCTCCCAATTTTTAACATTTTTATTTTAAGTTTGAGTTACAAATTCTTTCCTTTCTTTCCTCCATCCCCTCATTCTTCTCTGAGATAGTAAGCAATTAGATATGTTATACATGTGCAATTATGCAAAGCATTTTCACATTAGCCATTTTGTATAGGAAAACAAAAGTTTTCTTGGAGTACAAGCAAAAAGAATGAAAGAAAGAAAGTGAAAATTTATATGCTACAATATGTATTCACTCTATATGAATTCTTTTTCTGGAGGCAGATGGTATGTCTCATCATTACCTTTGTTTTTGTTTTGAATTATTATATTGTTGTATCATTTATAGTTCTTCATCGAATAATGTTGTTGTTACTGTATACAAAGTCCTCCTGGTTCTGTTTACTTCACTATGCATCAGTTCATGTATATCTTTCCAGATTTTTCTGAAATCATCCTGCTTATCATTTTTTATAGCGTAGTAGTATCCCATTATAATCACATACCACAACTTGTTCAGCCATCATCCAATTGATGGACATCCCCATAATTTTTATTTTTGCTACCACAAAAGATCTATAAATAGTTTATGTAAGTCATTTTCCCTTTTTTAATGTCTTTGGGATGTCACAGACTTTTGAGAGGATATTTTGTTCCAACTGCCCTTATTACACAACTTTAGTAACTATAAATAACAACAACAACAACAAAAACTGTTTTAGGTAGTCAGACAAAATTATTGTCAATTGATAATCTTGAGAGAAACACATCAATGAAGGATTAAGCCAATGGATTAATGAGGAAATAGCTACCACACGTTTACCTACTTGTTCAAGGTCACACAGCTAGTAAATATCATGTTCACTATCATACTATTAATTCAATTTATGGGGAATATTTGATCCGTTTGTATTTATTATTTGCATTCTATAACAAATCATTTGATTTAGGTGAGCAAGTTACCATCTTGAAGCCTCTTCTAACAAAGTGATTTTTGTGCACATTTTAAAAGTGCACAAGATCCCTTAAAAGAGATTATTCTTGAAAATCTTCTAACTATTAATATCAAATGAGGCATAAAGAGGGAGAGAGAAGCTCAGAAAATGTGTATGCTGCTAATATAGAGGAAAATCACATCAGAGTCCAAGTCAAAGAGAAATTCTTGGACTTGAAGAGTCATTGGGGTATGGTGACAGAACATTGGACTTAGAGTCAAGATGAACCATCTAGAAATATTGACCTGTAGATTGACTAGCTTGTGATGTTGGATAAATCATTGAATTTCTCTATAGTTAATTTTCTTCATTTTCAAAATGAAAAAGTTGGACTAGATGAATTATAAGATTTTTTAAGATTTATGGAACATACCATGAGGTGTGTTCCACTTATTTGAATCTTAGATAATTTTTTAATTCTAATAGAACAATTCATACTGAATTCAAACTAACCATTGGTCTTGTTTGATCTAGTTGGAGCTAAGTGAGTTTCCTCTCATGTTAATATTATTAGTAAAGCTTAAAAAAATCCATAGAGTTATCATTTAGTTTGTTCTAAGACAACAAAAAATTCCCTTAAAATACAAGTTTAAGTCTCCTTCACCATAATACCCAAGCATTCATGTGAACAATATCATTTCATTATAAATAGGAAGATTGTACTATTGAACTGGAATCTATTCATTGATTGATGGTCCCAAGTTTCTCCAAGGATTTTCACAAATGTCTGTGACGTTTCTGAGTATAGGACTTTGCATTTGGATCTGTGATTTAGATGACAGATGTGTGAAATCATATGTAGCCAGACAAATCCCTAGTGATAACACATTTGAGGAGCCTCGAGCAGTGATGGATTAAAGCACATTAAAATAGATCCACTAATCTGAGTCTTCTTCTGGGACATTGGCCCCCAGGGATTTAAAGGTGTCCCCCCAAATAAATTACTTTTGAAAAATAATACTTTTTTGCTGTATGTTTCACTTTGTGATTTTTTCTCTAAAGCACACAGAGAAACTGTTTACTTATTGGAGGAAAACTCACAATTAATATAAAACACACAGTTTATTATTTATGATGTAAATATTAGCTCCAAAGTGAAGATTTACTTTACTTTTATTTATCATTTACTTTTATGTAGATTAGTGAATTTATTTTGCTGTCCCTTCACATGGAAGTAGAATCACACTTATTTACGGTCAGCTGTTGCTTGTCATCCTTTAAGAGACCTGTCAGATTGTAAGCAGCCAATCTATGAATATAATGATTATCTTTTCTTGGCATCTGAGGGGATCATAGCACCAAAGCAGGAAGACAGGGTGCAAAAGTAAAAATAGCTCAATACTTAGAGTCAGAAGATCTGGTTTCAAGCCTTCATTCTGCCACTTATTTAGTATGTAGCCTAGGCAAATCACTTATATTCTCAAAACCTACTTATAGAATTGTGAAAATTCAGTTAAATTAAGCAAATATTCATTAATCTCCTATGATGTGCTACAAACTCTAATAGGCATGGAGATATTCCCATGAATCTGTGATTTTAGTAATGTGGCTATGTCAGCTCATGATACAAATTGCAACTCATCTATACCTGATTATCTTATACTTATTCTCCCATAAATTCCCTATATGTTCTCTTCAATGATATCCTTTATGTATGTATAGGCTATTCTTATGAAAAATTTTACACAGATGAAAACATAGACACATAGGTTAACAATTATTTATATCCTTTCACTCTTTGGGAATAAATCCATGTTGCTCCCCAAAATGGTTAGATCAGTTTTACCAATAATGAATTTTACCAATAATGAATTAGTCCCAATTTTCCCACAGCCCTCCAACATTTGTTGCTCCCCTTCAACCATTTTAAGCCAATTTGATAGACATAAAATGAAATTTCAATGTTGTTTTATTCTGCATTTCTTTAATCAATAATGATTTAGAGCATTTTTTCATAGGACTATAAATTGTTTTTATTTGTTCATTGGAAAACTGCCTATTCTTATCCTTTGATCATTTATCAACTGGGGAATGAGGTGTATTCTCATAGATATGAAAAGATTCTTTATATATTTGAGAAATGAAACCTTTATCTGAGAAACTATAAAAATCCCCCCCTCTCATTTTCTGCTTTCCTTCTGATCTTGGCTACATTTGTTTTATTTGTATAAAACCTTTTTAAATTTAATGTAATCCAAATTATTTGTTTTACATCTCTATTCTCTGTTCTCTATCTCTAGTTTATCCACAAATTGTTCATCTGTCCATAAGTCTCACAAGTAATATATTCTATGTTCTTCAATTTTTCTTGTAATAACTCTCTTTTATAACTAGGGCATGTATTAATTTTGACCTTATCTTGCTAAATGGTGTAAAATACTGGTCTATGTCCAGATTGTGCCATTCTGCTTTCCAGTTTTCCCAACAATTTTTGTCAAATGATGGTCTTATTTTAAAATCTTACATCTGTACATTTGTCAAATATAAGAATAGTATATTTATTTGCTGCTGTAAATCATGTCTACTCTGTTACATTGATCTGTCTATTTCTTAGCTAGTAGATTTGATAGTTACTATCTTATTATATAATTTAAGATCTGGTACTGTTAAAGATCTTCCCTTTATGTTTTTTATTAGTTTCTTTGATATTCTTGACTTTGTTTTTCCAAATGAATTTTGTTATTTTTTTTCAGTAAAATAATATTTTGGCAATTCACTTGGGATGTCATTGAATATATAAATTAATTTAGGTTAAACTGTCATTTTATTTTATTAGCCCTGCCTACCCATGAACAATTAATGTTTCTCTATTTAAATTCAATTTTATTTGCATAAAAAGTGGTGGGTTTTTTTGATAATTTTATTTATGTAGTTCCATCTGTGTAAAATTGTGAAGTTCTTTCTTTTATTGTCATAGGTCATATGTCTTGCAGCTGCTTTTGTTATGGAGCAAAATTCTCAAGCTCATGGACCTCATGCAACATACAAAACTTTTAAATGAAGCCTGCCCAGAATAAAAAAAAAATTAGGAAATATTTAACAAAATTAATAAAGATATAATACAACACAGATAATGTTAATTTGTATTTTTCCAAGTCAATATGTACTTTACAGTGTTTCTATTTAAGTTTGACACTATTTTTTTCTATGGTAACAACTCTTTTTCTGCATCTCTGTCTGCCAAGAGAATGTCTCTGCTCTACCAATTGAGCCTTGAACTTTCTTGAATCTACTCTCTAATTCCTAGATATTTTCTTTTGGACATGGTCTTTAGGCATGGCAGGATTAAAATTCAGAGATCTCTGGGTTTTAACATTTATCACCAAGTCAATACCTCATGGTCAGTGTTTATATTACATGACAAGCTACTTACCTGGAAAGGGATGGGAAGGGGAAAATGGAAATCATGTCTCCCTTTCCACTAACTTGAAAACAACCAAAAACCCCTTATTAACACTTTTTTTTATTTTTTCATGTCAATATATTTTTTCAGAGAGACAGACTTTGCACAGTAGATAAAGAACTGACCTTAAAACTGAAACACTTGTTTTTAAGTCCTGTCTCTGACAAATAATAGCTGTATGACCTTGGACAAATCATTTAACCCTCCAAGGCTTCATCCAACTCTCTTAAGTCGATAAATTGTAGATTGGTTGTTGATCTTCAGTAGTAGAGATCTACTCACCATTTCTGCACCAGGGATTCTTACACCAATAAATAACAAAGTTAAATGAGAAATAGATACATGTATAGATATTCATGTTGATATCTAATCTCTTTATAACTTTTCTATCTCCATAATTGTCTCCATATCTATCTGTAGGTATGTCAGAATCTATACTGATATCATATCTATATCTTTATCTATATATATTTGTATATACCTTTAAATTTATGTTTATGTGTATCAATATCTATATCTATACCTATATCCATATCTATATATTTATACTTTCATCTATATTTATATATAATCTATCTCCATAATCTCTCTCCCTTTATACCTACATATGTTACTATAACTATATTATATCTATATAATTTGTATCTGTATATCTTAATATAATCTATATTTGCTATCTATCTATAATCTCTCTATACCTCTTTTATATTGGTCTGTAGCTATACATGTATTTCTACCTATACCTACATCTATAACCCTCTCTCTCCCTTTACCTATATCTATCTGTATCAATATCTATATCTGTAACTATACACCTGCATGTATATATAATCTATATACATCTCATTTCTATAATTTCTCTCACTCTATTATATCTGTATCATTTTATCTATATCTGTCTATATATCTAATTTCAATCTCTATTTATTACTTCTTTATACCTATATCTAAATATATATGTTATCTATGCCATCTATATCTATATCCACAACTATCATTTCTTTCTCTTGTCTTTTTAACTTTTAGATCTAATCTAAATCCATATTTGTAGCAATAGCAGCTACATGTATATCTATAGACAAATAATCTATAGCTGTTTATATTTATCTATCTATTGATCAATCTATCATGTATGTCTATGTGTGTTATGGAAATGAGGTTAGAGAATAGCAAGTACAACTTTAGAAAAGCACCTCTGGGACATGTACAAATGAGGCACAGGAAAATGGAGAAAAGGATTTAAAAATTATCCTGAAGAATCTCTAATTCCATGCAATTGATGTATACCCTGCAAGGGTGCCCTCATTTATCCTCTAACAGGACGGATGGCTTGAATGCTTTATTATACTGTCATTTCTCTGAGCAAATAGACTCTTATTCGATTTCTGCTCTCAAGATTAGTTTTGAACATTTTTTTCACTTGTTGACAGAAGTACTGTACACAAGGTAGCCCTTGTCATAAACCTCTTTTCACAGACAGTAACACAAGATGGGAGTTTAGTGTATATTTTGATCTCAAATGAGACTACATCCTCCTGTATTTGTAGTCTGCTTTTAGTAAATATATTTAGATATGAATACTGTTCCTAGTCAGTGCCCTGCCAGTGCAGAGAAAAGGGGAGACACATACATACCTTTAAATTTGTGTGTTTAATTTTACCTCACTCTTGGTCTATTTTCATGCCTACATTTCTTTTCTACTCTGGTGCTTCACTAGTGTCCTTTGGGACTACCTTAGAGATGAAACTGCATTATAATGAGGTTCTTCTTGACAAACAGAGCTGTCTGAAATAGAATTCTACTTTAGAGTGAAAAGTATGATAGCAGGGTTGCATTGGGTTTCCAAATGAATTGATCACGTTCTCAATAAATATCTTAGCCAAAAAATAAGACAAAATACAAATAAAAATTGAGTAAGCCATATGGAAATCAGGCAGCTGGTTTGTGAGAAATATATTAAGATGTTCCCTCTACATTCTAGCTCCCTTTTGCTTACATTTCATAGAAACCTGTACACCTGGATTTGTGAAGCTTTCTGATATGTTTGCTTGGTAAGTGGAGGCTTTATGTGCACAATAAAGGAAACAATAGAAGAAGATAAGTGGTAAGGGGAGGAATAAAAGAGAGTGAGCCCAGTTGAGAATAAGAATAAATAATAATAGTAAATTGGTACTATAAAAATAAAATAGGCAAATAATTGATACTAGCAAACAATAAAAAAAATTAGTAAAATGGAAAGAATTCACTAGCTTTGGATTTTAACTTGATTCTGATTTTGACTTTATATGCAATCTGGGGTAAGTCATTTAGCTTCCATGGTCCTCAGTTTCCTCATCTGCCAAATGAGAAGGTTGAAATAGCCACTGAGATCATTTCTGCTTCTAAATCTATGAGCTACATTCTATGATTCTGAAAGTGTCTAAAGCCCATGCATTATCAAGAGGAATGACTTTTGGGAATGTATGTGAACTCACTAATTCGAAATAGAATTGAATTTTGAAATTTGTGTGCCTCATACACTTTGCCTTTATAAGACTTCCATGTTAAAATATAGCTATTCCAGAGGCAAGTTCTCAAATCATATTCAACAAATATTGAGTGAATGAATGAATAAATTGATAAATGAATGAACGTAACCTGTGTGCTTATATGTTTTGATATGTAAGTAGACATTTCTGTGTCAAATACAGTGAAAGCAAGCAGTGAATGTTTTCAAAACAAATGAAGTTTGAAGTTAGAACATTACAAAAGACCAGTTAGTGCAAACATTATGTCTTTTTGACATCTATCCCCAATATAATGTAAGTTCATTACATTATATCAAACAGCCATTACAAAAAAGGAATGCTTTAAAATGAGTAAGTCTGGGACCAAAGGATCAACACAAGATATGTTCCTGCTGAGCTCTGTGACTAGTGTAATTTCATTATTATTTCCATAGACTTATTTCATGTTCTACCAATCGTTTGTATTTCATGTTATAAAATTTGTAACCCCCATAACTCCTCTGTCAGCTGTTTTCAGACTCTTTGCTACCTACCCATGCCTTTATATCCTTCTCCACTCTTCCTTCATCAGCAACCCCCCCACCAACATCGCCTTTGCTCTCTTTCTCATTTCTAATTCCGAAGGCCTTTTGAGAAAGGGGGGGGGGAGGGGAACAAAAGGTTAATTTTCTCCAGCCTGCCCAGACGGACTTAATGTAACAGAAGGCAGCAAATTGTATTGATTTAGTGACATGCAACTGTCCAGAAAGAGCTATTTATACATTATTCAGGACAAACACTGTCATAATGGACAAACAGCAGCAGCATCTGGGATGTTAATGTCTACAAATAAGATTATTCTTTGAAAGGATTAGGATGAAGCATTTTGTGTAATTAGATTTCTCTGTTTTAGAAATGAATTGCCTTTTAGCAATAAAAGCTGTCACTGAGGGAGCCATTAGCTCCTTATAACTGAATTAAATGCATAATTAGTGACATGATCACATTAGGATTTGTTTCATTTTTAACTAATGGGGGGGTTTGGTACAGGAGGGAGAATGGGGGAGCTTGGGGGTGGTGCCATTTCCAGGTCACTGCAGCCTTCCTCATCTGGGATAGGCCTCAGCTGGTATGTTGAAGTTGGTAAAAGTCAGGCGTGTGTGAATCAGAGCCCAGGCCTCGCCATGGCGACAGCCAGGCTATTCATCACTGGTTGGTGGGTGACAGTGACTGATGGGCTAGGCCCAGGCCTGGCACTTCACCAGTGCAAGAATCATATGAGCCAGAGAACAGAATGACAGCTGGAGCGCTGTGTCAAGTGGTGTAGAGACCGGAGCTATTAATAATCTGTGCCACATGATCTCCACCTCAAGAAAACAATGCTTTAGACATTGGTGAGAATAAAGATTGTACATTTAGTCCAGAGGTGAATCTTCTCCCTAGCACTTGTGGAATAAATCGCTGTGCAATCAGCATGTATGAAAATCAGGCAATGAATATATTAGAGTCTAGTATGAAGAGAGAAGAAGTGGGTTTGCTTTTTAAACTCTTTGTACTGGATAAATTTTGTTAATCACAGCCTCATTGCATATTGGCTTAGATGGTACTTCAGGGCACCTAAAAATAAGGAAAATATGGCAGCACTCACTGACCACTTAGTGAGCATTTGTCCCATTACCATTTTGAAACACCTAAACACAAAACATGAAACCAATGTGATGTGACAAAATACATCAATATCAATAAATATTTGAGTGTTTGTTTCTACTATATTCAAGGCATTATAATAGTTAAGAAGAGAAACATTAGGATGAATAAATTATATCCCCTTCTCTCAGCATGGCAGCTAGGTGGCACATTAGATAGAGCATTGGATTTGGAGTTAGAACTCCTGAGAGTTCAAATCCTGCCTCATGTTAGGTAAGTTATTTAATTTCTCCTTAACTCACTTTCCTCACATGTTAAAATGGAAAAAATAATAATATTTTCTGAGAGTCGTGAGAATCAAATAAAGATGACATATGTTAAAAACCTTAAAGACCAACATAAATGCTAGCTATTATTATAATCATCTGAAGGAGTTTATCAGAAGTTAAAATGAGCTAAGACACTAAGCTTTATCTAATGAAGACATCAACATTATTTTCTTACCATCCTTTAATCTTTAATTATGTTTCATAATCTGGCAAGTGAGTTGTTCATTTCTCTAGCATTAAGACACTAAAGCTTTCAAATAAGAGAAGCTGTATGAGATATTTTTTTTCAAGTTCTCTTAAAGTGAGTTTAAACTAGATTCACCTTCACTGGAAGTCTTAGCTACCATTCACTAGAATTATGGTTCCAAGAAAATTGTTTATACATAGAAGTTAAGTGGTTTGAGAATGGTAATACTGGTTATGGAGTCCCAGGACCATAAAGTTCACATTCCCACTTCTATTTCCAGTATTAGCTATAGCTTAGACTATTTTTTTCAGAGAAGAAGAGAGTAGGAGGTCTCATTTCTTATTTCCAATTCCTTTTTTTTTTCTTCATTGTTTTCATTTAAGCACAATCTTAACACCATATGTGAATAAATTTAAACTCTTCAGTGTCATCTTTTGGCATATTCTCTTGAAGAAACTTATAAGTTTCTTTTGAGTAAGACTAGATAGTTTCTGAAAAGGCTCCTTCACAGGATGATTTTGATGGTTCCATCTTCAAGGGACATTTCTAGTAATTTCTAATATGAATATATATTGTTATTAATAACATGAATAAAATGAGAAGGTAACAGAAAAGGAAGAAGAAGGGGAAAGGAAGGAGGAGGAGGAAAAAAGGAGTAAGAGAAAGAGAAAACGAGAAGGAGAAAAATTCTCTAATCTAAAAGCTAATCTCATATAGTATTCAAATACCTATTAACTGATGGCTCATTAAAAATCAGGAAGGGGAAGTGAATAAGAATTCTCAGTTCTTAATGTTAACATTCTTTAATATGAACTTGCTACATTAATGACAATTTTGAATGAAAATATTGTTTTTTGTAATTTTTGAGAAAATGTATCACATTTATCAGGTTATATGCTGAAGAATATACAAATTTCATATATAACCTTTATATTTTGGTCAACAGTAAGATTTCCTTTGAGGTTAATATTGACCTTGACTTCAACTTGGTCAATATTTACTTCTCAGATCTTAATGTTGACCTCAAGAGAAGTCAATATCTTCTTATTATCTCATTTCAATTGGTCAAGTAACCGTGTGTAATCAGTAATGTGAATTTTCTTCCCTGAAGCATTTCTTGAGCCTCTGATGCAATTAATACTGAACCTAATGTTCCCTTTCTCTTCTCATAGAAAATGATTATATTTCTATATAGGTTATTAAGCAATGTATTTTCTCTTTCCTTATTCTCTGGCCCTTTACTCATCCAAAATCATGTAACGACAAGAATGTTTCCTAAAACTTGAGTTTTCTAAAATTTCACTCTTGCTGTGACACCATTCACTACAGTGTAGAATTCATCATAAGATTTATTCTGAAGAAGAATTGAATATACAAGAAGAATTTCGCAATAAGCTTTTTTTCATGAATTAACTACCATCACAATACAGGTCATTCTCCTCCACAAAGAACAAAATTATGGAGTTATAATAAACAACTGACGGAATCATCCTCTGTAGAGAAGGTAAGGTATTTGTTAATTCCACTGTTGCAAAAGCTGGAGACATAACTATTGGCTGGTCTCCATCACTTTTATATGACAAAAATAAAATTTGAGCACAAAAATTTAGAAAAAATATTATGTTAATAATATAGCAAAAACTTTTTTCTGGGGAAAGAAGATTGATTTTAATCAAACATTTTCACCTTTTACACTTATTAATAGAGAGTATTAGTTATAATATTGACAACTATTTTAAATACATTTTCACTTTTTTGTGTATAACCTATGTAATTTTCTTAGAAGGCTAGGGCTCTTTAATTTTAATTTTTGACAGTTTATTCATATTAATTAATTCTAGGGCAGTATTTGTAGACTAAATTATATATGCTAAACCATTTCATTTCAATATCATATCTATGTGATCAATGGTAGAATTCTGACTAAACAGTTTCATTTGATACTTGTGACAGCTAACCCGAATTATATTAGTCTTTCTACAGAAGAGTAGATTAAGCTAAATCCTAGAGAATAATAATTCTGATTGTAAAAAAGAACAAAACAAAACAAAACTTGAGGGAAAGACTCATTTCATTTTTGTATTCCAAATGCCTAAATTGGTGTCTGGCACGGATTAATTGATTGATCAACCACAATTGATTTCTAGTAATTCTAATAGTACCACTAGTCTATCTGGTATAGTGAAAAATCTCTGAGGTTGGAGTCAAAAAGATTTTAGTTCTGATTTTGCTAACTAGATGACTTTGGAAAAGTCATTTTTTCTCTTTGAGAAACTCTTTCTTCAATGTTAATCTGAAATATTTTCTCTTTTTACTCCTTCCATCTTCTTCTATCACCAAGACCTAGCTCAGTCTTAATTATAGAGCTTTCCTGCCTATGCTTTCCAGTGGTTGGTAATTTATATTGTTTTGTTATTTCTTGATCTCTTTCAGCTTCACTGATTTCCTCTTGCCCATTTATAATTTTCAAAGAGTTATTTTTATCTCCAAGACTCTGTATTTCCTTTTTTTTTAATTGGCTATTTTTTTTTCATAATTTGTTTTTCTTAGATTTTTTTTTTTAGTTTTTCCTCAGTATATCTCATTTGATTTTTAAATTCTGCTTTTGAGTTCTTCTACTAATTCTTTCTGGACAGGAGCCATTTAATGTTGCTCTTTGCTATAGAAGAAAAAAAAAATTTTTTTCAGTGTCCTCCTCTGAAGATGAAGCTAGTCTTCCCTATTGCCATAGTAATTTTCTATGGTTGAACTCTTCTATGCTGGTTAATTTCTTTTCAATAAAAGGTATTAATGTAAGTACCTCTGATTGTGGGATATGGGGTTATAGTATTACAAGCTTCCCTTCAGCTTTCCTCTTTGACCAGGATACTCAAATCAAGCACTCCACTTCCTGCAAAGGTCTGCAGCCAGCAGCATCCCTGCCCTGCTGCTTCTGTACTCACTAGGTGCTAGTTCCTTCTCACCCAAGGCTGCATCTCAATATTATAGCTGGGCCTAGTATTCCAAATCAACAGTGGTTCACTCAGTCATCCCAGACTCAGACTGGATTCTACAAAAAGTCAGGAAGGTGAAATATTTTTCTGTGGTTTCTACTGAGGCTCCAACCATACCCAGCTAGAACCAAGGGATCCCCACTTGATGTTTCAGTGGAGCTAGTTTGTACTTATAAACAGCAAGTGATACATACCCAACTTTCTTAAGATTATAGGATCATAGATTTAGAGTTGGGAAGAATTTTAAAGTTCATCTTCCAATCCCCTCCTTTTATTGATGAGACTGAAACTCAAAGGGCTTTTTTCAAGGTTACAGAGGTGGGAGGTAAAACCAGCATTATTTCCATGGCACTACACTGCCTCTGGAAAATTCATTGTTATTTTATGAAAACTGATCTTCATCTGCTGGCACTGAAATTAGAAGGTAATCACTAAATTCTATACACAGTAAAAGAAAAATCAAGGAACAACTTATTTTCTTTCAAAATCATCATACTTCATGACATTTGTTTTCCTCCTCTAGAAGACACTATTTCATAATGAATCTAGTCTCAAAGTACAATTTATCTTCTATGTTTTATGCCAATGATTTGATAATAAAAAGTCTTGTCTTTTGCAAAAAGGAACTGCTTTGAGTTAAGTTTTCATACTATAAAATAATATTCTTAGGGCTTTGGTTCAACTGGATTATAGGAGATTTCAGAAGAGAGGAAGTGATAGAACAGTTCCTTTGCATCAAGAATTAACCATCTTCTGGGGGGAAAAGCACAAAAGAAAAAATAATTATAAAAATAGAGATTTTGGATTGAAGAGTCCTTAGATTAAGATATAAATCCAGAATAGCTGACTGACAACTCAAGATTTTTAATTACTTGTGGAACATTAAGTTTCTGTTTACTCTCTGAATTCCTAGCACCCATCTCAGACTCTCTGTAAATATTAATAAAGAAATGTTCAGATTACTGAGTACTTGCTATGGAAAATATTAACACTTGGATGATATTGTCATCATTTCCTATCTTATTCTAAGTAATTGTAATAAACACTATAGTAGATATATTTGAGGTATTATAAAAGGAAGTGGTATTACTTAACATTTATGATAAAATGATTGTAGCTGGAAGGGACTTCAGAGATCATTTAATTCAATCCCTTTATTTTTGGTTGAGAAAAATGAGGCTCATCAACCTTAAGTGATTCAGGTAGATGAGTCCTATGAATCCAAATTTAGGGTTCCCAGTGCATTCATTTCACTGTATGATCCTTTTTCCTATACTTGAATTTGCTCTTCAGCTAACTCAAAACTAATTGGCATATTCTTCCGGGACTGCTTCTTTTCAGCTTCATGTACATTGGTGACAAACTAGGAGCATACATTTAAGTCCTGATTTCATCTTAGAAGGGTTTGGTAAACTTCTTCCAAGGTAACTCCCAATTTCAGGCTCCTTCTGGTCTCCCCCCATTTTATCCAATTAAATTCTAATTGCCGACTAAGGGTCTCTTTAGAGCAAAGGCTACTAGTCCTAATAAAAGCAATAGGGCAATTGTATGAAGGGGACCAATGGTTCCCAGATGCTGGGTTGAGAGGCCACCAAATCGATTTCACTAGAGAGCAAATACAGATCTGGACTTGGTTTTTCAGAGGTGAAAAAGATCTATTGATTTTAGTCTCAGTCATTTTAAAACTGAAATGATCACTGTCTTAACCGTCACAGTTAACAAATCTTTTGAAAATGAGTATCATTACCAGTAGAAGCTTTTTCTCTCTGACTATATTGTATACTGTATATTTTAGGGGCATAGGAAATTATAAGATTTTGCTTCAGTGGAAAAAATTAATTAAAAAAAGATGTGAATAAATAGTAGCTGTGAAATACTGTAGTTATCACACCATTAAGATAGTGTTAAGTCTTAAAATGCCTATGAACTCAAAATCACTAATTAGTAAGAGTGATACATCTAAGCTAAGGGCAAGTGCAGTGTGGTAATTCTTATAGAAAGAGTTCTATCCCATAAATCACTTTGGTACCACTACCCAAACAGTCTCTGTAATTCTTTAGGGCTTATGTAAGGAGATGGACTTTTCAACATGTATAAAGAGTCAGTGAGCTGGACAGGGTTCCTTTACAAAATTTTCTAGATTTCTGGAATGTAACTATACTTAACTGCTGTTTCCAATAAGTTTACCTATCTTTATATGTTGGTTATATCATTTTTAGAAGGTACAGGCCAATAATTTTAGATAAAGCTAATCTTCTGCCCAAAGTACACATATTAGAAAATTAAAGGAGTTTAATGAAAATAGTTTGATCACCTTTAAAGCTAGTTGGTGATTAAATCCATTAATTTATAATTCATGTCTTCTAGTCTTTGGTTCTAGCATCTATATTTATGTGAATAATTATTTTGTTTTTTTAATCAGGAAACTATTTCTTCAGCACTTGCATTGTTTGAGTGGTTTGGAAATTTGAATTGACTTAGGATAGTGAGATACTTTTGTACTACCTCTTTATTTTTCTTCTTCTACTTCCTGCTAATTATTTTTGACTTGTCTTTTCCCTTCATTCCCCTTGGAGCTGAGGAAAAAACATGTCATCTATAATATGTCCATTGTTAATAACATATTGACCCTAAGCAATGGTCCTATCATTTCCTTTGCCCATATCACAACTGTTTACTATAATGTTCTCATCTCATATGACTTTTTCTTTTCCAAAGGAATCATGGAAAATTGTTTCATCGGCATTTCATTTCTGAAGCTGATCTTTCCCTCTTGAGTTATTTTTGCTCTTGGATCCCAGATTATAGAGACATATCTCTTCCTATCTATGAATTAGGAAATCATTTTGTTATCCTTTTATTTTTCCCTAAATAATCCTATCCTATTTTTTTCCTTTTTTTCCCCCCTGAGGCAATTGGGTTAAATAACTTGTCCAGAGTCACACAAAAGGCAACTGTTAAGTGTCTGAGTCCAGATATGAACTAAGGTCCTCCTGACTTCAGGGCTGGTGTTCTATCCACTGTGCCACCTAGCTGCCCCCATCCTATCTTTTTCAACAGATTGAACCATAATCACCATATCCAGTCTCTCCTTATCAACAGTTTCTTTCTTACTGTCTTTAAACCTGAAATATTTGTCATTTTTAAAGAAATTTCTCTAAAACCTAACATCCTCTCCAGCTATTATCCTAAATCTCTTTTCTTAAACAAACTCCACAAAAAATTATTTATAGTCACTATTTCAATATTCTCTCTTCTTTACTTTCTACAGTGTGGATTTCAATCTTTTTACTCAACTGAAACTTCTATCTCTAGTGTTAACCAGTCACCCTCTCATGACCAAATCTGATCTTTTCTCAGTCCTTATTCATCTCCATCTGTCTATTTACATTTGATATTGGTGAATACTTTTCTCTCATGAATATTCTCTCTTCTCTACCTTTTTGTGACACTATTTTCTCTTGGTTTACCTACCATTCATACTTAAATTTCCTTTGCTGGTTCATCATCCATCCCATATCCCTAATTGTTGATGTTCTTCAAGGTTCTGCCCTGTGTCTTTTCTCAACTTCCTCTATTCCTACTCTCTTGGTAACCTCATCAGTTCCTTTGGCTTAACCATCATCTTTGTGAAGAAGACTGTGTTAGGCATTCAATAATTATTAATTCTTTTGATCCTTGCAAAAACCCTGGGAATGAAGTGTTATTTTTAGCTTCACAAATGGAGACCAAAGCAAACACAGGTTAAGTGACATTCCTCAGAACTCAAAGCCAGTAATGGTCTAAGATTGAATTTAAATTCAAGTTTTCTTGACTTGGGACCACAGTTCTATCCAGTATACCATCTAGCTGACTCACATGTGTATATACATGTGTGTGATTATGTGTATATAGAGGGCAGGAGGTAGAAAAAAGAGGAAGACCAAGTTTGATACTGAAGAAAAATGAAGAATGAAGGAAATGAAGGAATTTGAAGGAAGAAATGAAGAAAATGAAGAAATGAGTGAATTCATGAAGAATGAATTGAATGAAGAAAAAAGGAAAGTGTACTAGAGATCTGTAGATAAGAGCAAGTAGAATTGTGATTAGATAATATAGATCGAATAAACCTCACTATAGAAGAGGTTACTGAGAAATGATGTAGAGGGACAAAGTAAAAGTGACAATGGGAAGTTAGAGATATTCAAACTCCCTTCCTCCATCAGTGAACCCTGTGTAAGTGGCAAATGATGAGAAAGTAGAACAAAATGTGAAACTTCAAGAAAAAAACAACAGATATGGAGAACAGATAAAAAAAGAAAATATAAGAGTAATTGGGAAAACTGTGACCAATAAAAGAACCTTGACACACTAATGCAAGAACTAATCTAAGAACATTGTTTTGAGTGATAGAACATGAAGGGAAAGTAGAAATAGAAAAAAATTCACTGATCACTACCTCAAAGAGATTCTTTGTGGAAAACACATAGGAACATTATTGCCAAATTTTGAAACCCCTAGATCAGAGAAAATTCTACAAGAAAAAGAAGCTACAATTAAAGTTTTGTAGAACTTATCAGCAGCCACAATAAAAGACAGCAGGTTCTGGAATCATATATACCAGCAATCAAAAAATTAGGTCTGCAGTTCAAAATAATATATCCAGAAAAATAACCCATAAAATTGAATGGAAAAAAAGGACAATGAAGAAAATATTTAGGATTTTCTATCAAACAAACCAGAACTCAATAGAAAATTTAACATATGAGAGATCAATTTCAAGGAACTTATGGACAAACTTTATAATTTCTACATGGAAATGTATACCATAAGTTTAGGATTGACATCAGCAATTGGGTAGCTCAAAAGAAAAATTGGGGCAGAGTTGCATATTATCTAACTAAAAAGCAAAAACACCTAGAAAAAGGTAAAAATAGTAATTATGCTCTGTAAATGAGGTGCAGAGGAAGAATAGACATAGAGGCATCAGAAGAGGAAGGTAGGCCTGTAGTTCTGAAAATCTATTCACATTGGGAATATATTAAATAGGCAACACTACATATATACCATGAAGGGTATAGTACCCTCCAAAATCTATAAAGAAATAAGGAGGGTGGGATGGATGGAAAAAGAAACAAAGGTTAAGAAAAGAAAATAATAGGGGGATCCATGGGTTGAGAAATTTTAAGTAATAGCAAGACAAGTTAAGGAACAGAATTATAGCAGAAGAGTTAGCAGTGCTAGAAGAGATAAGGTAAAAATTAAAGATTCAGTCAAGAGAGAAATCTACAATATACATCAGTCATAATAATAGTTTTAAATGCATGTTTACATATGTGTAAATGCATGTTTATATATGTGTTTGAGTATATGTAGATATGTATGCTTCTTGCTCTATGTATGGGTATATGCATATATATATATATATATGCATATATATATATATATATATATATTTGAGTGGATCTGTGGGTGGGTGTGAATATTTATATAAATTTGTGTATATGTATATATCTATCTATCTATATAACATATATCTGTGCTTAACTATAGCCTCCTTGGGGGAAGTGGGGGGAATGAAAGGGTGAAAAAAGAATAAAATAAAAAAATGTATAGCAGACATAAAAGAAATAATCTACAAGGAAGTAAAGAAAAGAGGGACACATGAATATAATTTCTTTTATGATTATTTATCTTTTTCTGAACTGGTAGTTTATTGTTACATATTTTGAATCATCCCTGATGTTCTGCTGGGAACTAGATAATGTTCTGTTTTGTTTTGTTTTTCTTTTTTCTATTTTTTAAAAATAAAATAATTTCTTTAAAAAATTATAGCAATGCAAAAGCTAAATATACAATCTAAAAACCCCTCAAGTTCAATGAATTAGGCATGAGGTTTCCTGATCCTCAAATTTATTTTATATTAATTTTGAACAGATCTTATATATAGTATTTTTATATTCACATTTTTTTTCTTTTAATAGAAGTTAAGCTCCTTGAAGGCATGAGAGATTTTAGGTTTGTTTTTGGATCCCAATGCCTAACAGGGTGTCAGCAATAAAAATGTCCTTAATAAATGCTTATTGGTTGATTGATTGATTGACTTTCAGCAAAATAGCTAACTAATCTGATCCTTAATTTCATTAGCTATAAAAGAAAGTAGTTGGACTGGACTGGTTAACCTCTTAGGTCTCTTCCAGCTAGATCAAAATTTTAATCTTTTTTTTTTTCTGAGGCAATTGACATTAAGTGACTTGCTTAGGGTCATACAATTAGGAAGTCAGGTCCTCCTGACTTCAGGCGGGTGCTATATCCACTGCACCATCTTGCTGCCCCTAAATTTTTTTTTATCATTTTAATCATTTTCTCTATTCTTTTTATATTTTGCTCCCTAAAATTTTCCTTTTATGTTATTAATAACATAGCAAAGATTAATATATACATAAATATGAAAAAAAAACAGAGGCAGACTATATATGAAAACTTGATATACCAACTATATATTTATATATAAAATATATCTAAAATTTATATATATTTCAAATAGATATTTCAAACAACATGGAAGTATCGATCCTCCCTATGTCTTCTTTTGAATTTACTTCTACTCTCTTGTTTTTTTTTTTAATAGAAGAGAAAGAAATGGTACAGCTATTATAATCTCATATGATTCACAAAACAACCATTTGAGGTAGGTGCTATTATTGACTCCATTTTATAGTTGAGGAAATTGAGGCAAAAGGCAATAAAGTGACTTGCATCTGAGTTCAGATTTAAAGTCAGGTTTTTCTGACTCCAGGCATAAGATTCAGTCCTCTGTGACATCAAATGTTTCTATAAAGCTCCTTGATGTTATTTTTAATTTGGGGAATGTTATTAATATGCAGTCTTCAAAAATATCCCTATTTTTTCCCCCTTCAAAAAACTTTATAACAAATAAGCTTAGTCACATGTAACAATTCCACACACTGGCTGTTCCTGAAAACATGCATCTCATTTTCCATATAGTTATGTTGCCTATTTAGAAAGATATGGGAAACCCGATTGATTAATCTTCTGGAGTAATTGATAAGTTATTTTTAAGATCATTATTCTTAAATCATTCATTTACAATGTTGTATTAATTACTTAACTTTTCTTCTTGTTTTAACTTACTGTATTTTGCAACAACTGATATAAGTCCTCTCATCAATGGACTCTGTTTTACAGTAGAGCATGTGATCTAGTACTGCTACTTTCCTTTACTCCTTGTAACTATTTCCTTTGAAGTTTTTGACTTTTATTCTTCTAAATGAACATTTAAGTTATTCTTTTCTGGTTCTAAAGAGTAACCTATTTCTAGCTCAAAAGGTATGATACTGAATCTGTAGGTTAATTTAGGTAATACTATGCTTTTTATCATATCAGCATGATCAAATAATCATATCTCTCCATTTATTTGTATCATCTTTATTTTTCTAAAAATAGTTTGTAATTTCATTTACATAAATATGTCTGTATGTATGTCATAGTTATTTTGAATGAAATTTCTTTCTTTGATCTCTTCTTTTGAGTTTTGGTTGTAATAAAGACTGATGGAGGGGTTGTTTTCTATCTTGCTACTTTGTTGAATCTATTGGTTCAATTATTTTACAAGTAAAGATGTTATTAACTACAGAGAATTTTTTCTTCATCTATGATCTCAATTTCTTTTTCTTGCCTTATTGTTATAACATATTTCTGCAATGTTATGAAAAATAATTGTGAAAACAGGCATTGTTGCTTTGCCCTGGATCTTATTCAAAAGACATCTAGCATTTATCTACTAGTAATACTATTAATTCTTGGATTTAGATAGATAATTTTGATCAGGTCAGAGATCAGTCCATTTATTCCTAATATTTTTGATCTTTAAAACATAAAGCATTGTTGTGTTTTGTTAGAGACTTTTTCAGTTTATATAATTGTGTGATTTTTATTTTGTTTTATTATAGTCTATTATGTTTATAGCTTCTTTCAAGTATCAATACTGCATATCTGGGAAAGGGGATTTAGAGCATGGAAAATGTATTTAGTAGTGATATAACATTGATTCATTTGGCTGTGATGTTCCTGTGATCTTGAAAATTCACATAAAATTTTTTGGTTTTCCCTTTGTGCCCAAGAAGTCTGAATTTTTATGGCATTGAAAGTTCAAATATGTTGATATAATGTGTTACTATGCATTGATTTGATGTACTTCTGAATTTCTAAATTGTCATCTGCTGGCTTTTGTATATCCCATTACTTTTATACACCCCTCCCCCCAAATTTCCATTAAATTTCTTACGCTGACCCATGATATAACAGAACTCTGATGTGTAAAGTTCTTATGTAGAAGGGATAACCATAATCAAGAAGATCTGAATTCTAATTCTTCTTGCTATATTATCATGAGCAAATAGTTTATATCACTTAAGCTCTGTTAGTCTTAGTTTCTTCTGTAACATAGGAATGATAATAGCCTGTACTCCTCAGGGTAGTTGAAGCAACAAATGAGAGCATATTTGTAAAGTGCATTGAAGATCTCAAAGTTCTATATAAATGGTACCTATTATTATTATTAACAATAAGAACAAATATGGACATCTGTCCTAGAAAGCAGTTCTAAAATTTTATGTAGGTTCTTAACATCTTTCTTGTTTATCTATTTTTACTCAGCCTCTTGACTCCAGGGCTATCTATCCTCTGCCCTAACTGCTCCTTGGTTATCTTTCCATTAAATTTTCTTAGGCCAGAAAGGACTACACTGAAGGTCTTGCCACTTGTTATAATTTTTTGCTTTTATTCTCTGTGTATTTCAAATCAACCCTTTCATTAAATAATTGGATGCTGCACCATTCAGCACCTTTATATTGAGTGCTGATATTATTTCATTATTTATGATACCTTTAAATATATTATAGTTTCCCTATTTATCTTATTTAAGCACATCTTTTTTTTTTGCCTCATCTAATAACAGTAATAGTAGTAGTAGTAGCAATGTTAATACAGAATATAATAATAGTAACTAGTTAATAATCACAGATAGCATTTATATAGTACTTTAATGTTTATAAAGTACCCTGTAAATATTATCGTAAGATCACAATTGCAATCTTGAAATTCATTAAAAACATAAAAAAATTCTTCTATAAGCTCTTGTGTTATATAAGTGAGGTTCAAAACCCTGTAAGGACTTGAGAAGGCTGTGTTTTGGATAATCATTGTTCAGTTTCCTTACCACCAATTATATAAAAGTCCCAGTCTATGGCTGGTGTTCTTAGAATAATTCTCACTGCCCTGTGTCTTCCTGACCTAGAGTGGCCCGTTGCTGTGATTAATGAGGAGGTGGAGGGAAGTAGCATTTTATCTGAATTGTATCCTTTTTAATCTTGCCTTAAGTAAAAATTTTATTGCTTTTTTATTGTCTATGAGTGGCTCATTACATTCTAATTCAGAGCTGGAATAACTGGACTGGTCTGAGTTAGCAAACACAAGGAGACTTCTATTTGTGGGGAGTTTGAAGCCTATTGCCATATACAGATATTTGGTTTTTTCTGTCACTCAATTAGCAGTCAACAGGAAAGAAGAGACTCTCTGTGCTTGGTTAGTGTCATTTGAAGATACCCCAGTTCTGGCACCAGAATCAATCAGCACCTCATATCTTCATGTGGTTAGCTGATCAGTCACAGTTTCAATGCAAATACTAAGATACTAATCATTGGGGAACAGAATGTTCTATTAAACATCATCACATCTTTTCTGCAAATAGGCTCCCAAGCCTCTTCCATGTGGAGACTACATCAGCTAAGCACAATACACATGTTCACACATTCACCTTCCCTTTTCCCTATGTGTAGGTATATACGTATGTATAAGGTTGAATAATTGAAAGAAGGGATTAAATGATGATGAAATGTTTTGTATAGGAGAAAAAGAGAAAAATGGCCCCTCAGAATCCTAATATATTTAAGGGTCACAGAGAGAGTTAAGTTAGACAAAGTCAGGATGTAGTTCTGTTCAGTTTTGTTGGTTTTAAGACAGGAAAGAAAAAGTTGGGCAAGAGAATATACCAGAAAAGTAATGAGAACAGGAGAATTTTGTTATTTTCCATAATTTGAGATAAATAAGGAGATTATTAAGTCATGGAGGAAAGAGTAAAGGAAAAGGACATCTCATGAATGCAGTTGTTTCTAATTAGAAAAAGGAAGGTTGACCACACAGACATATGAAGATTAGTGTATAAATGAATTATACTTAACATTTATATGGCCGTGAGTAGAGAAAAGATAGTAGGGAGCAATAGGTTCAGGAAAGGAACAGTCACCAACAAACAGCTTCTGGAACTTGATCATAAAGAAAGGATTATAAAAAGAGAAAAAAGAATGGGAGAAACAGAAATCAATTGAAGAGAGGGAGCAGCAGTGGATAAACTACATACCTCAATTCATTATTATTATTGGTGATCAGATATATTTTTCTCCATAGACTTTCTTCCTGGAAAAAAAATTAGGGATAAAAGGAAAAAAGAAAAAGTATAGAAGATTATAATGGTGGAAAATACACAATTAAAAATCGTATCAGTGAATTTGAATGGGATAAACTCTTCCATAAAATTAAATATGGTAGCAGAACAGTTTAGAAAGCAAAATAGACAACAAAATACATTTGAAACACAAACATTTACATAGCATAAAATGGGATCATTTTATTTTAGGCCTGGAATATCTCAGACCAGATCAGTAATTCAGACATGGGATCATGAACAATCATGGACCATAAAAATGAAATACAATGATTTTAAGATTTAATTTAAGATAGAACTTTGAGATCTTCAATGCACTTTACAAAGCTAACCAACCACATTTCCAATGCAAATTGGACAAAATGCTATCATCATAATAGCACTTATATACTACATTTTATATATTTACATGCTATAAAATTTTAATTTATTTTATACTCTCCAAACAACTGGATTATAGATGGTATTATCTCCATTTTACATAAAGAAAGGAATGCAGACACAGGTTGGCTGAATTTCTCAAAGTCACACTGCTAAGAAGTGACTGATTTCAGATTTTAATCCAAAGTCTCCTAACTCCACATTCCAGATTCTATCTACCATACTATCTGGCTGCCATTCTCTCCATCGCCGTGCTTTCACTAGGGCAACTAGACAGTCTGGGTCACAAAGTTTCTTTCAAGCAGCGACAATTCTTCTAAAACCTTTAACATAATCTCCCCATGAAACTCTATCAGGAAGTGGGTAGCATGCTTCATTTATCCTCTGATCTGTGGCTAATCCTTATATTGATCAGAGTTCTTAAGTTTTGGAAGATGTCTTTACAATGTTTTTATTTTAAATTATTTTCTGATTCTACTCATTTTATCTGGCATTAGTTAAGAGTTTTTCCAAGTTTCAAACTATCCCTTTTATAATTTCTTATAGAACAATAATATTCCATTACCATCATAAGTTCATGGGACATGGTAAATTATGAGACCTGGAATCAGATGAGGTCTGGTTTTAAATCTCATCTTTAATATTTAGTTCCATCATCTAAAAAATGAGGAAACTTGAGATTAGTATTGCATGAGATCATGTACATTAAGCACTTTTTAAATTTTATATTCTTATATAAATTACAGCTGTTCCTGTTACCTCCTGTACTGATCTTTGGGATACATCATCAAATAACTTTTTATTAATTAACTGTCATTTCCTGATATTTCAAATCTGAAGGGAAAAAATAACAAATTTGACTATTATAACTAAATATTGTGTCAATTTAGTCCAAATTAACTTTTGTTTTTGTTGGTGTCGTTTTTGCTGAGGTAGTTGCAGTTAAGTGACTTGTCTAGAGTCATACAGTGTCTGAGATTGGATTTGAATTCAGGTCTTCCTCACTTCAGGGTCAGTATTCAATCCATTGTGACATCTAACTGCCCTCCAAATTAGCTTTTAAACCTATTTTTGGACTATGTTAGCTAATTATTTTTCCCCCCAACTTACTTCTCTTACCTCCTCCCCACCTTAAAGAGATCAGGCTATTAGCTCAGTCATTAGGAAGAATACTGAATTATCCTACTGTTTCTGACATAAATTCCATGTGAGGCTTTTGCTAAATCACTTAACTTCTCTTTATCTCAGTTTTTCTACATAATAAGATAGTTATTCTAGATAATCTTAAAAAATAGCTTAAAGTTCTCTGATGAATTACCTACAGATTTCTCATGGATCTATGAGTTCAATTCACATAACCTATTGCCAGCCAAGTTTATTTCTTGCCCCTGCTTTTCCTTCCTGAAAAACTTTACTAAACTAGTTCTGGTATTTTTATTAATTAACTATAAATATATATGTATATATGTATATGTGTGTAATTAACAACTTCTCCAAAAACACCTAGCCATTAATAATAAAATTTTATAATCACCATAAAACTGTCCAGAGCATGGAAGATGGTGCAATAACTCATTCCTAATTGCTTTTATCCTCCTGCCCACAAACTCAGTAGGTGGAGAAATGAATTCCAATCTTGTAATTCATGCTTCATCATGTTTTATTGTTCAATTTACTCATAGTACTTAAACCAAAATAATCTGTAGTACTCAAACATTACAAAAACTCACAATGCAGCATGTGATGGTCAGTCAATAAGGACTTATTAAGCACCTACTATGTGTTAGACACTATGGTAAGAGATGTGGAAACAAAATGAAAAAATCTGTGATCTCAAGGAGGTCACGGTCCAATGGGGAACAACATTCAAACAACTATGCACACAAAAAATACTGCATAAATTAGAAATATTCAATAGAGGGAAGTCACTAGTATGAAGGAATATGAACATTTATACCTTTGAGATTATCAAATATTACAAATCAAGACTTAATTTAATAGATTATTGATTGTCTCCACTTATAAAAGTGATGGGGAAAATGTTCATAATGCAGACTAAATTTATAAGTGTATTAATTGTTTCCAGAAAACTAATTGATAAATATTTATTAGCACATAACTGATAAAGGGGGAAAGAGATATGGTTCTTGAAGAAAATGGGACTTTAGCTGAGAATTTAAGTTATCTAAGGGATCCAGGAGGGAGAGATGAGAAGAGAAAGTCCTATCTATGAAGAACACCCAGTGAAAATGCCCTGAGACAGAAGATGAAGTGTCTTTTGCAAAGAGGCCAGCATCACTGGATCAGAATATGGTAATTGAGGGAGAGTGTAAAGATGTAAGAAGACTGGAAAGGGATGGAAGTAGGTTATGAAGATCTTTGAAAGAAAAAAAGAATATTTTGTATTTGATTTGGAAGGTAAATGGTATCACTGGAGTTTATTGAATAGGAGGATGATAAATGAAGCATGTACTTTAGTGCAGTGAGACTTAAAGACGGCAGAGCAATCTGTAGGCTTTTTCAATAATCCAGACATGAGGTGATAAGGACTTCTGTCATGGTGGTAGAAGAATCAGAGGAGAGGAAAGGATATATTAGAGAAATGTTACAAAGAGGAAATTGACTGATCTTGACAACAGATTGGATGTAGGGAGTGAGAAACTGAAGGTTACAAGCCTGGGGAACTAGGAGGATGTTTCCCTCATTAGTAATAGAGAAGTTAGGGAGAGGGAAGTATTATGGTGGTAATTTTTGGATATGTAGAGTTTAAGATGTCTATGTCAATATCTAGTTGGTGATTGGATATGTGAATCTAGATGTCCGCTGAGAAGTTATAGGTAGACAAATAGATTTGGGAATCATCAGCATGAAGATGATCATTGAATCTTGGCAGTGATGATATTACTAGATAAAATATAATATAGGGAGAAGAGAAGATGACCTAGGACAGAGCTCTGGGGGACACCAACTGTTGGTAACTATAAAGAAGATCTAGCAAAGGAGACTGAGGTGTCCAGAGACATATGAGGAAAACCACATAGAGTAAAATCATAGAAACCTAGGGAAAAGAGAAGATTAAGGAGAAGAGAGTGGATGACAGGCTTCTGAGAAGTCAAGAAAGATTAAAAAAAGAATAATAGATTTGACAATTGGGAAATTAATTAGCAGCTTTGGAGAGAACAATTTCATTTGAATGATGATATCAGAAGTCAGATTACAGAGAGTTAAGAAGAGAACTAAAAGAAATGCATGGAGACTTCAATTGTAGGTGTCTTTTAAAAGAAATTCAGATCAAAAGATCATAGAAAGATATAACATGATAGCAGAGAACCAGAGAAGGATCAAGTGAGAATTTTTTTGAGAATGGGGGACACATTCCATTTTATAGGTAGCAGGGAAGCAATCAGTAGACAAGAAGATAAGTGAGGGAGTAGAACTGATAGAGAACGAAATCTGCTAGAGAAAATGGAATGGAATGAGATCACTTATGTATGTAGAGGTTTTGCCTTGGCAAGGAAAAAGGCTACCTCTGTGTGAGAGGAGATTGTTGTGAAGTAGGATATAATTGAAGAAGTCATCTGAGTGAGAGAAGATGAAGATCTCTGCAAATAGCTTCAATTTTTTTTTCAATGAAACTAGGTTAGGTTCTCATCTGAGAAGACTGAAGGAAGGGAAGCTATGAGAGATTTGAAGAAGAACTAAAAGGTTTAGAAGAACCCTTATAATAAGTGAGATAAAAAGATGATTAGGGAAGTATAAAAGAAAAAATGGAAAGGGTGCTTGATTGGGAGTCAGAAGTCCTGTCCTTTGCCATTTATTATCTGTGTCATTTAATCAACAGTATTGGGATAAATGACTTTTAAAGTCATTGTTAAGTCTATAGTCTAGAATTCCATGACTTTTGATTTTAGTCCTTCAAATGAAAATTTCATCATATTTTATTTTCTATAGTATCAACAATCAGAGGACCATGTCTCTTTTCCAGAAGTAAATGAAGTGATTCTCTTTGAGTAACAAGCATTTATACATGTGCACATGTGCACACATACATACACAAATGTATTTCCAGCTATAGTAAGTACAACAGTAACTGATTCAAGCAATTTAGATACTGTGTCACAGAATCATGGAATGAGAGAATTTTTAAACTAGCCAGTAACAGTTAAGTCTTCTAACTTATCTAGGCTAAGTAAGTCTATGTGTTTGATTGCAGACTTGTAGTTTCTATAATTATTAAGTCTATTAAGTCAATCTTTTACTATAAGGACTGGAGAAAGGGAAAATTTTTATTTTGCAGATAAAGGAGCAAGAATAAAAAAAGTTTTAAAATATATATTAATGCAATTAGTTTGCAAGTAATTTAAAATCAATTTCTATTTCTCACATAATATAATTTGAGTAATCATTTCTATCTCTGCAACAAACTTTTATTAATGCACCTATTAGGGGTTAGGCATTGGATTAAGAACTTTATAATCCTAATTATAAAATAATCTGGTTTATTCTCTTATGGACTAGAGAGTAAGTTATGAATGGACACTTCACAACTATTTCCATAACATAGTAGAACAGAAACAAATGATTGCACATGAAATTACAAATCTATTAGTTCAACTTATATTTCTCTTAAATATGCAATAAAGCTATCATGTAACTTCTTAAACCCCACCCCCTCCATTTTTTCTTTCCTCTCTCCTGCCCCTATCCTAGAAGTAAGAGACTGATATTATCATCTTTTTTGTCTCTCATAGTACTTAGCACAAGGCTGGACACAAAGGTCAATAATAAAGGTATAATGCAAGAAAAAAATAAAGTATTTAAAGATTGATTTTGGACAACCTTACTACCAAAATACATATCCAGCAACACCCATGAACACTCTCACACACAAATTACCACTACCATAAGAACAGGCAAAGTCGTGTTCCAGAGAAAAACTAGAGGATGATTTGGGTCTCTCAGGTATACATAGTAAGTACCTTTCCAACGCAGGAAACCTGTCTTGTCTATTTTACTTTCCTGTCCAATCCCTCAGGATTTTTCTCTTCTTTCTTATCAGTCACAATCTTGTTTGCTTACATGCCCTCACTCCATATTTTCATTTTCAAATATGTTTTAGTAATTTGTCTGTATTCCTTTCACATCTTTGTCTCATATCATAGTTATTTCTGCATTTGCCTTTGGTACTTGGACCAGGACTATGTTAGTTGCCTGTTTGTGTTCTTATTGTATAATAAGATATTTTAAAGTGGAAGCTTCCTGATAAAGGTTATTGAAGAAATGAATAAATTGATACATTTTATTTCATTGTCTCCTTCAAGAAAGTGTCTCCTTATCTACTATGTGCTGAATTGTAGACAAATGCCCCATCTGCTGTGTGAGACTAGAAACAGATCAGCCAATTCTTTGACTTGCTTTCTTCCTTTCTATAGCATAGGAGTTCTTACCAGAGCTATCTGGTGAGTTAAGACCCATAACTACTGAATGCCTGTCACAACAAAAGAAGTAAATAAATTTCTATATGATTAGGTGACCAACCCCCTTAGCAAATAATGAACAAGCAGAGAGGGCATCTGTTGACATGATGCCTTGATGGACTTTGTCTCACAATTCTTATGACCCTGTCTCTGTCTCTTTGTGTACATCAGCTCATTTGGCCTAATTAACCTTCATTTGCTTTGCTCAACAGAAACCATCCCCCTGAAACAGATGTTGCTTGCAGATTCTCAGAAAAGCTTTCAATGTGATATATGAATAGGAGCATCAGTCCTGAACCATGCCAGGAAATCAGCTTAACTTGATCTTCACTGGTTTCCAAAGTTGGTGTGTGGGTATGGGCTTTGTATGAATTGTGACAAAGGAAATCTATTACCGAGTTGACCCTGATTTTTAAATACACATTCAGTTCATTTTAGTTCTTCAGTTAGCAGTTATTAAATGATTACTCAATACCAAGCTTTCTACCAGGCACCTGGAATATGAAGACAAAAATGCAACAGTCCCAGGCTTCAAGGAAGTTATTATGTTTTACTTGAGGGAAATGACAGGTACACAGGTAAGAAACCATGAAGTTATTTTTTGGGGGGATGATGTTAATAACTGGGAGGGAGGAAAAATCAGATGACTCATAAGGTGTAACACTTGAACAGAGTCTTGAAGTCTTAGGACTCTAAGAGGTAAAATTGAACAAGAATATAATTTAAAATGTGGAGTAGAGTCTGTGCAAAACCATGGAGGTATGGGAGATGGAATGCTATGTATAGGGAAATAGGAATTAAGCCAAGTTGGATGGAATGAAGACTCTATGAAGCAGGAGTAATATGAAATCAATATGAAAATTTTTGGAGCAAAAATCTATAGGACTTTAAATTTCAAATAAAGATGTTTGTATTTTTCCTTAGAAGCAGTATAAAGACCCTGAAATTTCTTGAGAAGGGCTATAGCATGGCCAGAAACACACTTTAAGAATATCACTTTGAAAGCTGTTTTAGAAAAGTACTGGACTGCTGCTAGAAACAATATAGGCAGCTATTTCAGTAGTTCAAGAGAGAAGTGACGAAAGCTTGCCCAGGGTGTCTATTGTGAAGCTAACACTGAAAAGACACAAAAATTGATTGGATCTGGGAAATTATGGAGAATGAAGAGTAGAAGATGGTTATGAAATTGTAATTATGTGTGATCAGAATAATTGTGGCACCCACCATATAAGCAGGAAATTTAGGGAAAGGGGCACATTTAGAGACAAAGACAATGAGTTTAATTTTGAAATATGTTGTTAGAAATACCTATTCACTTGGGTATGCTAACATGAAGATGTGATAAAACAAAACAATGAGGACTAGACATGTTAATTTTGGAGTCATCTACTTAAAGATGATAATGGAATCAATGGGTGAATGTAAAGCAAGAAGGGCCAGGATGGAGATTTGGACGTGAGAGTCTTAGCACACTAGACTACTATTATATACTCTTACTTTCCAGGAAAAGAATTGATCAACAAATCAGTAAACGTTTATTAAGTTCCTGCTTTATGTCAGGCAATATGCTAAGCACCAGGAATGTAAAAAGAAACAAAAACCATTCCCTGCATTCAAAGAGCTTACAATCTAAAGGGGAATAAAATATATGGACAAAGCAAGTTATATAGAGAATAATTAGGATATAGTTAACAGAGGGAAAACACTAGAAATAAGAAAGATTGGGCAAGACTTTCTGGAGAAGACAGGCTTTTATCTGTGATTTAAAGTAAGGCCAGGAAGGTCAATAATTTTAGTAGAAGTGGGAGAGTGTTTCAAGCATGAAAGTCATCCAGAGAAAATGACTAGAAGAAAGATAGAGCATCTTGTTTGTGCAACAAGTAGGAAGCCAGGATCACTGAAACAGAGTATATGTTCAGGCTTAAGGCTCAAGAAGACTGAAAAGGTAGAAAGAAAAGTTAATCTGGTCAGTTCATTTAAAAAAATAGATGAAATTTCGGAGATAATCATATTTGAGTGGCCATGCATAAAAGATAGGACACAGATCCAGGAAAGGAAGAGGTGTGATTAGACAAATAGGAAGAGAATTCTGAGAGAGCAGCCATCAAAAACTCAGGGAAGTGAAAGTAGGTAGCCAGAAGGAAAATATGGTCAATTCCAGATGCTGCAGAAAAGAAGCAAAAAAGGTGAGACTAGAGATGAGAACTTGACAATTAAATTTTTGATTGGCAACGTTGAAGAGAATCACTTTAGTTGATTGATTGAATCAGAATATATACTTTAAGGAGCTGAGAAGAAAATGAGAGATGAAATAGAGATTGTGAATGGGAGGAAAAATATAGCATGACTCAAGCAACATCAGTGTCAGATAGAGTATTTTATTTGTTTTAAGTTCTTAAGGCTGGGGGAAAATCTAGAATGCTTGTAGATAGCAGGAAGGATACAGTTTATAAAGAAATTAAAGATGGGTAGAGGTGTAGAAAATTGAAATTTCCAAGTACCAAAAGGGATGGGATTAAAGATGCAAGTAGAGAGAGTGGCTTTGAAAAGAAACATTCTTCAGAGATTAAAACAAAAGTGAATAAAATGGGGAATGATATTGAGAGAATTTGAATGGTAGAATTGGGATATATAATTACCTTAAAAAATAGGAAGTACAAAGAAGTACAATTCTACTTGTATCATATTTATCCATTAAATAGTGATTGCACAGATTATCAAAACATTGAATTTTTAAAAAAGATCATAGAATGTCTTTAAATATATTTTGATTACAAGGAGACTATGGATCCAAAATGCCTAGAAATAATTGTATTAGGTATGGCAGTTTATAGACAATCAGAATGTTTGGATGCACTATTTTGCTCATTAAATTGGAAATTTCCATATTAATCTTCAAGTATTTGTAAATTCAAAAATTTTCCAGTCAAATAACCTCTAATTAGCCAAAGTATGTAAGTCCTTAAGAAAAGTCCTAAAGAAACCAAATGCTCATCAATGCATTAAGTTTGAACCATTTTTTATATTTTATTTATAGGAGATAAATAACATGAAAGAAAAAATAATTGTACAATTTATCCAGTTTGAAACAAGGTGAAAGAAATATTCAGTATAAAGTTTCAATGTGAGTATCAATTACTTTTTTAGATTTGAGCATAGTTCATTAGCAAATAAACATAATAATGTGAGAATTAATAATATCAATATTAATATGTGTAACATAAATAGAAGTAGAAATAAATAAAAGCTATATCATGATGTGAGGGTAACTAAGATGTTCTCTTTTAAGAGCCAAATAAAGAAATTGCTGGAATTGATATTATTGCACATTCATGAATAAGAAGAAATATAATTTTATGAAATATGTGGTCAACTTGCTTTACCTTTACTGAAAGACTATGAGAAAAAATTTTAGCTAATGCATCAATATTTTGCTTCAAAAATAAGAAGATAGAAAAATTTTATAAAGAATTCAGTAAGTCTCATCAAATTAAATCATATATACTTTAATACTAAATGACTTTAGAAGAAAAATGAATATAATGAAAGATGATGAAAAATATTTTAGAAAACAGAAGAAAAATAAATTGTAAAACAGGTTTTAGAATAAAGAATGAGAAAAGCAAAGGCCTGGTAGTCAATATAAAACTCTCATGTTACATGTTATGAAGGCTTTCAAGAATAGAATAAGAAACATTAGATATGCCAGGCATCAAATGTTATAAAAATAAAACTTATTCTATTTTAACAGACAGAAAATAGATAATTGTTCACTTAAACTCAGGATTTCCTGAATCCAGGCTCCACTTTCTATCTTTGAGACATACAGTTGTCTCATCACTTATATATCATTTTTCTCCTGACTGTGTTCTGACTCTCTTGATTTCACCAACATGATTCAGTCATCTTTTCAAGTGGGAAATTTTCTCATTCACTAGAATCTTCTTGCCCTTGAATATCCCTCCATTTTGCCAACCTCCTTTTACAATTAGTGAGTTTCTTCTGGGGTTTTCTTTTCTAGCACAGGTCCAGATGTATCATGCTTCATTCCTCTTCTGGCTGCCTCCCCAAGAGTACTTTCTTCTATCCTCCCTCCCATTTTTAGTTCTCTGAAGATAAAAAAATAATTAGTTGATACACTGGATAGAATGCTGAGCCTGGAGTCAAGAAAACTTGAGTTCAAACTCAGCTTCAAACACTCACTAGTCTTGTAACTCTGGTCAAGTCACATAATTACTATTACTATCTGCCTTGGTTTCTTCAGTTTGTAAAATGGATAATATTATTATTGTTAGATTGTTATGCAGAAAAATCAAGGTAATATTTGTAAATATCACAGGTGTAGTGCATTAGTAGTTATTATATAAATATTTATGTTCTTCTTTTCTTTCCAGTGTTTTCTTCTCTCAGATTTTTCCTCATGAGAATATTACGTGTGTGTGTGTTTATGTGTGTATATATGTATATGTGTGTGTGTGTGTGTCTAATTCTAAATTGATCTCCAGAATGGGTGGATCAGTTCACAACTTCATTAGGAGTATAGAATTGTGATTGGCATACAGGTGATGGGTTCAAAATGCTGAAGAAAACATTTCTTTGAATACTTAAAAAAGAAATTTTCTCTTGTGATGTGTATTTGTTGCATGAATTTCATTTTATTTTTCTTCTCTATTTAGTGACAGGAAAAGAAAATATCTATTTAAAAATTTAAAAAGAAAAACGATTCTGGTCAAAACAGATAGAATTGCATAATGATTAACAAAAAACTAACAAAATTAGCCAGGGCAGCAAAATAATGGACAGCTAGATGGGATAGTGTATAGGGTGCTGGGCCGGGAGCCCACGTTCAAATATTGTCACAGAAACTTACTTGTATCTGTTACTTGTGTCAGACCTGTGTGACTCTAGGTTAGTCAGTTAACAGCCTCAGTTTCCCAATCTATAAAATGAGCTGAAGAAGGAATTGGTAAACTACTCTAATTTCTTTGTAGAGAAAATGCAGATAGGGTCATGAAAAGTTGGACATGTCTGAAAAGACTGGACAACAAGCAAAAAAAGTTCTGCATTAATTTAGATGATTGCAACTTTCTTGTGCCCATCCTGCGATTGGTATAGTGGTCAGAAACTGTGAAAGGAGCTGAAGCTCTTGTGCACTGATCCTTTTGAACTGTGACAACCAAAAAAATTAGGCAATGATTCAAGCCTTTAGTTTCCTGATTTAATTAAGTCTTAAAGATAATTTTAAATAATTAAAAAAAACTACCTTAGCCTATCTACTAGTAGATATTTGTCTCATCATTTTTCCTTCCTTCCCTCTCTACCTCTCCATTTTTTCTTTCCTTCCTTCCTTCCTTCTTTCCTTCTTTTCTCCTATCTCCTTCCCTCTCTCCTTTCCTTCTTTTGAAAAATAGGATATATTTAACTATGTAGTGTCAACACTGGCTTGTGTCTGAACTTTCTTCAACTCCCTTTTGTGTATGTGTGTATATGTATATGTGTTTTAAGTGAAGTTTTAAAAAATCATTTCACTATCACCTCCTAACATTTCCTACCAAATATCAACCCCTCTTAAAACATTTTCCTGTATATCATATATTGTATTAAAGCAAATTTATCTGCATATTAGTCTTTTTTGAAAATGCATGTTGTATTGTTCTATCACCTCCCTGCCATGAATGCTAAGATGCAACATCATTCTTTTCTAGTCATAAGTGGTCACTAGATTGATCAGTTCCATAGTCTTTCCAAGTAAAATTTTTTTCTTTTCAATGTAGTAGGCATTATATAAATTGTTCTTTTGTTTCTTTCTTCATCAGTTCACCCTTATCAGGTTTCATTGAATCTGTCCCTTTCAAAAAATTTTGGACAATAACATTCTATTATATTAACATAGTAGCCATTCAAAAAACAAACAAAAATATTAGCTATTATCCGATTGATAGTGATTCACTTTGTTTCTAATTCTTTGGTATAGCAAATTAATGACTATACATACATACACAGATGTGTATATATACACACACATATATATTTAACATAACATTATTTATATGTATATATATAAAATATGTGTGTGTGTGTTTAACATAGGTATCCTTTCACTCCATCTTTGAGTTTACCGGTCAAAATGTCAGAGAGAATGCACAAATCAGTGATTTTGGCTAAAGACATAAATATACATTACAAAATGATTGGACCAATTTACATCTTCACAGATGGTGTATTGGTGTATCTGTCTTTTCATGTAACTTCTTTTTGGCTATTTCAAATCATATCATAGGATTATATTATCATACACTTAGAAGATGGAAGGGAACTGACATCTATCCAGACCAAACTCTTTGAGACCTGAAGAGATAAAAAAAAAAGATTTACCTATTTATATGATGGAAATAAGTGTTAGGGACTGGACTTTAACCCAGGCCCTCTGATTCCAACTGAATCTTCTTTTCATTCTATTTCAATGACATTATTGTTACCAATAATTATTGTGCCATCTTGAATCCAATAACGATGACTTCAGGACATGTAAAGTATGTGTAAGACTGGTGATAGAGACACCAAGTGACCTACAGACTAGTGTGTTTTGGTAGTTGGTGGTCTTTTTGCCCTCTTCTGTCCCTTTGCTGTGAGCTGTCACTTCCCTGTTATTGTTCTTGTGTCCTATTGCTTCCTCAGAACTGAGGTTGTCAGGTTGTCAATCTAGCTAAATTAATTTTACACACAATACTAAGTCATTGTCTCTGAACTGAGGGTGACTTCACACCTACCCTTCTGAGTGAAGGACTCCATTGTTTGTGATAGCCATTTTTCTCTTGGGGCTCTTAAGACATTTTCTATTTACATGCATTTTAAAACTGTGTTCTGGATGATTGATGTTGCCAGAATTCTGACCTCTGGATAAGTGAGGATATTTTAATGTGTAAACTCAGGCTGTATTAAATGCATGACACCAAAATAAGTGGTTAAAAATGAAAAGATTACATTAACTTGAATATGGTCTCTGAACTCTCAATGACTAAGGTTCTTTGACCCTGTCACAAGCATACTCTTTGGTTGGTGGACAGGATTAGTGAGAATGCTGTCAGGAATGCAGCTGACCTTGGCCTTATTTTATTATCAGTGGTGCTCCCTAGGTGCAGGAGTTCTGGCTCTTTGGCAGTGGTCAGAGTCATGCAAGACCTCAGGTATACAAAAATAATAGCCCCCTTGCTAGAGGTGAAATAAAGACCCTTTTAGAGAAGGTGGAACCAAAATGTCAGAGAAGTAGGAAACCATACAGTGACTTCTCTTTCAAAATTCTTCCAAAGGGATTTAGAAAACTTTACAAATGTATCTTGATAGAGAAGTCCAAAGAAAACTCACATTGTTTGTAATTTTCAAATATTTAAGTTAAAAATCTGGAATTCCTAATATTAGCAATTATGTTATTTATTATTAGGAAAAATAGGACTTAAGAACTTTGTAACAAAAGACTGAATAGAATAAACAAGTATCGATTTACTTTCAGTTTGTTTTTCATTTCCCTATTAGAGTAAAAGTTTCTTGAGAACAAGATTGTATCATAAGTAACATCTGTATTATTTGAATACATCTGCATTTATCACACAATAAGAGCTAGACAAATTTTGGTTGTGTTATATTGTATTATAATATACTGTTGATGATACCTGGTTAGCATGGTACACATTCTCAGAAAATAATTTTCAATAGCAGGGGACCAAATAGCTTGTGTGCATGATATATGGAAATAAGCTGCAGCACATTACTGAAGAGGATTAGAATGTTTAAAGTTAGATATCACAGGGAAGTGAAAATAAGATGGCAGAATAGCAGGGAGAAGTACAATGAATGAACTCATCCCTTTCCCTCAGTTCCTCCAAATAGATCTAGAAAGAGTAATGCTGATAGATAAATCCAAAAAAACACTCACTCTGAGTCATTTTTCCAGCCCAAGTGGAAACAGAGAGAGATAGAAAGGCCATTGGACACTGAAAATGGAGCAGAGGTGTGCTGCAAGGAGAATATTCCAGTGACCCAGAGGCTGTGCATCACGGCAAGAGGAAGTTTTAGACCTATATGTGTCTCACCTGGATCAGATATCAAATTGGTAGCTTTATAGCCCTCTACATTATTCAGGTCACAGATCCAGGATGAACTGAGGAAATGACCTAAAAAGGTGAAATCTTCCCTCCTCCCCAAAATCTGCCTGGCACTGTATATAAGGAAGGATCAGGTTCATAATCCAGCAGCAACAATGAGACTCAGATATCAGGGGCAGAACCTGAACTTACTTCTGATTTGTAGCCTCATCTGAAATGGAAAACAAAATAATAACTAGGTAGGAATCCTAGACCAAAGAGAACCTGTAGTTCTGATTCCCTAAATCAGGAGAACTTCCCAGTCTGGCTGTAGAGTCCAGAACTAGCCTAATATTACTTAGACTCAGAACCAAATCAGAAACTTTCAGAGTTCAGATTGAGAGAGAATAACAATCTTTCTCCTGGATCAGAATACTTTTGAAATACTGAAAGCTTGTAGTTCTCCAAGCTGATCTTGGAATTGAAATCTTGGAACAACACAACACTCAACCTCCTAAAAAAGCAGCAACAAAATTAGCCTAGACCTTTTTTTTTTTTTTTTTTTTTTTTTTTTTTTAAATTACCAGAAGTATACAAAGACTGGCTCTATTATTATGTTAAAGTTAAAAAATAGTATGGAAGAATGAAAACAAACAAACAAACAAAAAGAATCCCACAATAAATAAGCTGTTATATTGATAAGGATGCTCAAGATACAAAATCAGAAGAAGAAAACGAATCCAAAGCATCTATTTTTTTTTTGAAAAAAAAATGCTTTAAAAAACACACTCTGGACATAATTTAAATGTAATTCCTGGAAGAGATGAAGCAAGTGTTTTCAAAAAAAGAAGGAAAGATAAGTTTCTGTCCAGGAAATAAGTCTTAGAATGTAAAAAAAAATGAAAAAAAAGAGAAGTAAGGGATAAAGAATTGGAAAGGGAATCAATAGCTTTGCTCAAGAGGCACAAAGCCATGGCCAAACAACAAAATATCTGACAATGAGAATGAACTAAATAGAAGCCAATAATTCTACAAGACAACAAGCAATATTAAAACAAAGGCAAAGATTGGAAGAAAGGAAGAAAGTAAAAAGTATCTTATAGCAAAAGACAACTAACCCAAAAAGAGGATAAAAAATTTTTAGTATCATTGGATTACCCAAAAGCCATGAATAAATCTAGAGTGTAGACATTTAATTTCAAGAAAGCTTCAAAAAACAACAAAATTACCCTTTCCAAGATCTTTTAGAAACAAGAGGCCAGTATGCTAGTCCTGTTTTCAAAGAAATTCTTAAATGAAAACTTTCAGAAACATAATAACCAAAATTCTGGGCTTCCAGGTCAAAGGGAAAATATTTCAAACATCCAATAAACAAAAATTCAAGTATCAAGGATCCATAGTTAGGGATCCCACGTAATTTAGTAGCAACCATTACAAATAGTGGAGAAATTGGAATATGATATCCAAAAGGAAAAGAATATTGGCTTAGATAAGAATAACTTATCCAGGAAAAAAATGAATATAATTCTATGATGATGAAGAGGAAGATCTTTAATAAAATAGAAAACATCCAAATATTCCTGATGAAAAGACTAGAGTCATGGAGAAACTATATATCTATTCCTATATATACATATATGTTCATATATATATGATGTAAATGCAGAAATTTGTTTGTTTTTACTCTAAATGTTTGTAATAGGAATTTTGTGTTTCTTTTATTTCTAATTGAGGAGTGGATGGAAATGAGAGAAGGAGAATTTTTGTTGATTGAAAAAATATATAATTTTATAAAATAGATCATAAAGGGCATAAAAATTTTAGTAATCTCATTGTATAGTACAAGTGAAGAGGAGTTCCACTGGTTGTCCTATAAACTTACAACTTTTACTTTTGTTAGATAAGAACACTTCTTGGTTGAACTAATCAAGCAAAATAAAGTATGAACAGTTTTACATATCTTCTTGAATCATTCAGAATCATTGTAAAGAGATTTGCTCATTCTTTAAAAATATCTATTTGAATAAGGGGAAATGTACTCAAGCTAGAAATTCCAAGGTTCTGGAAGCAAGGAAGTTAATTTAAGATTAGAGTTCCAGCACATTTTTTTTTTTAGCTTTGTAGGCATTGTGGAACAGAAGAGTAGGGATGAAAGAAAGCTTGAGAAAAGATTGGCTTTCTTTAACTTCTCTGCTCAGTGCCTGTTATCTGCAGTATAATGTAATCTGCTGTTTCATTGCTCAAACATTTCCACTAAACTGAATTTTGCTTCAATCACAAAGAGTCTAGGGATTAACTAGAGATAGACATAAATGTAAAGTTAGGCATACAGCCCAATCTTTGACAAAGTGTAAGAAATCTTCCTTACTGGCAGCTCAGAATGATTGTGACAGAACTCATAACATTTCTTCTAAAATAAACTCTCTAATGCTGAAGAAGAGGGAACCACATGGACCTTAAAGACCATTTATATTCTTCCTTAAAATAAGCTAATTATTGTAATAGTGATACAAGTGATAACAGATGTACAAACATAGTGGAGTACCATGAACATGATTCTTAGCAAATTAGAGAAAAGTTTCTTATGCTCTGGAAACCTCCATTCATGGTAGATATCTAGCAAGAAATAATCAAAACAATGTAAGATGAGAATTGGTTAAGTGTTCTTATTCAGTATAGAATATGTATCTTAATATTATCATCATAACATAAACGCCTACATGTCAAATGCCCCCTATTTTAAATTTATTGTTTTAAATCTTTTTTTTTAATGCCTAAAATTTAAAACAGTATATGGTGGCCATAATTAATGTTTATGGAATTAATTCACAAAAAGTAGCATTCTAACTACTGCCACAATGGTGCAGGATGAAAAAAGCCCTTGAATTCCATATTGGAAATGCCAGTAGCCAGTGTATGTATTAGACACTAAGGAACTCAGTTTGATCCAGACCTGACTTAGTCTGTCCTTCAGGTTCCAGACTAGAATAAAATGAAATACTCACTCTAACAACTCTAAAAAGGTTCTAACAGTTCCAAAGGAATGCTAAGCCAAAGTATTAATATGATATATAGCTTTCCTCATTTTTATACAAAATTTATACATTCATTTGTTCAGAAGAGCAGGGTGAAGTGAATTGCACAACTGTGGAATATACTCCAATTCTAAGGGACCCTGATTCCTGATGAATTAAACTCTTTGGTTAACTAAGAGTTACCTGAAGACAGATCAGCTGCTAAAGCTTCAATCCTCTAGATGAATCAAACCTTAAGAATGACTTCTTTCTAGTATGAGAGGTGGATAGGAAACTAACCCAGTTTACATGGTGGGAATCCAGGTAGATGCTTCTCCTTCAACTGCATCATTAAAGTTTTTTTTTTTTTTTTAAGTACAATAATGACATAGCCATATCTATATGTAAACAAAGAAATTTAAATATGTAATAGTTTGAAGGAAACTTTGACTAGAGAGAAAAATAGGAAATCCTATTAGGAAACTACAGATGAAAATGAGGATCCATATTTAGTCAACAGTAGTGGAAATAAGAGATTATTGGTGTAGTTTAGGGCAACTTTCCCTTTTTTCATAATTTTCCTTGGAATACTTAATTTTTTTGCCCTTTTTTCCAGTTCAGTAATTTTATTGTCATAGCACTGAATAAGTAAACTGATTTAGATAGTATTGTCATTTCTGTTGTATTGGTATGACACAATTACAAATAGATTTTATACTATGGTTTATTTTCATTATACTTATTATAAATGTCATAACCATTATTGGATTTATGCTACCCTTTTATTAGAAAAAACTAGTTCCATTTTTCTTCATTTAACTATTTCCTTTCTAATATTTTTATTTAATATCACCCCCAATTACACGTAAAAACAATTTTAATATTCTTTTTTAAAAATTGAGTTTCAAATTTTCTTCCTCTCTTCCTCCTTAATTTTCATTTAAAAGGCAAACAATTTGAAATGTTACACATGTTCAATCACCCAAATCTTATTTTCATATTAGTCATGTTCTGAAAGAAAAAAATACAACAAAGGAAAAAAATATAAGGAAAATTAATTTTAAAATATGCTTCAATTTACATTTAGATTTCATTGGTTTTTTTCTGAGATGGTTGGCATTTTCATCTTGAATCCTTTGGCATTATTTTGGATCACTGTATTGCTGAGAATAGCTAAGTAATTTGCATTTGACTATCATACAATAGTGCTGTCATTGTGTATAATGTTGTGATTCTATTCATTTTTGCATTCATTCATGTAAGTTCAGGTTTTTCTGGCAGCATCCTGCTCATTGTTTCTTATGGCACAGTAGTATTTTATCACAATCATATACTATAATTTGTTTAGTTATTCCCAAATTAATTGGCATCCGCTCACTTTCCAATTCTTTGCCAGCATCAATATTACTGCTATAAATATTTATGTCCAAATAGGTCCTGCCTCCATATTTTTCATTTCTTTAGAATACAGACTTACTAGTGGTATTGCTGGGTCAATGGATATGCATGTATGCTTTTATACCATTTGGACATAGTTCCCAATTGTTCTCTAGAATAATTAGATTTGTTCACAACTTCAACAGAGCATTAGTGTCTCAACTTTCTCACATCCCCTCCAACTTTTGTATTATGTAAGCCAGTCAGATAGATGTGGGACCATACATAGTTCAAAGTTGTTTAATTTGCATTCCTCTAATCAATACTGATTTAGAATATTTTAATAAGATTAATAGATAGATTTGATGTCATTGTCTAAAAAACTTCTTGTTCATATTCTCTGACCTTTATCAATTAGGCAATGGCTATTTTTGTTAAATGAATTTAAATCAGTTCTCTATATGTTAAGGGACAGGTCAATTCTCTGAGAGCCTCCATAGCTGTGGATCATAGCATCTGAAGGAGTTGCAAGGCCACTTTTGCTGACACAGGTTTTGCAGAGTGGGAATGAGATAAATTGGAGGCAGAAGGAAGAGGAGAGAGGTCAGATAATGCAATGGCCTCTCAGTCAGAGAGGTCAGAGAACAACAACAGCCTCTCAGTCTCCTTGTATCATCCTCTCACAAGAGGAGATCCATTCTGGCTTGGACCTCCAGCAGCCATTGTCAGGTAGGTCCTGTCTATTCCAACAGGTCTCCCGTGTATTCCAACATCTATATATTTGAGAAATGAGGCCTTTACCAGATAAATTTTCTGTAAATTTATTCACAGTTATGATTACTGTATATTTCCCTCCATTTTTTGGTGCAGGTTTCTTCTTTTATCTCTCCTTTCTCTTTGTTCATCTCAAAAGTGTTTTGCTTCAGACTAATGTTTCCTCCAACCCACCTTCCTTTCTATTAGTCTTCCTCTTTCTCTTATCTTCCTCTCCTACTACTATCCTGTAGGCTAACATAGATTTCTATAACCTAGTGTGTATGTTATTCCCTCTTTGAGAAAACTCTGATGGGAGTAAAGTTCAAGTATTGTCTATTTTCTCCTCTTCCATTTCCTTTCCACTGTAAAAGATTTTTTGCATCTCTTTTATGTGAGATATTTTGCCTCATTCTAATTTTCCCTTCCCTTCTTTCACTGCATACCTCATTCTCATCCCTTAATTTTTTAAAACAATCATTCCATTATATTTAATTCATACCTGTGCCCTCTATGTATACTCTTATGAACTACCTAAATAATGAGAAAGTTCTTAGGAATTACAAGCATCATCTTCCCATTTAGGAATGTAAATAGTTGAACCTTATTGAATCCCTTAGGATTTTCCTTTCCTGTTTACCTTTTTATACTTCTCTTGAGTTTTGTATTTGAAAATTAGATTTTTTTATTCAGATCTGGTATTTTTCATCAAGAATGTCTGAAATTTACTGTATGCCCATTGTCCCCTACCTCTCTCCCATCCCCCTGGCCGCAGTATTATATACTCAGTTTTGCTGGGTAGTTGATTCTTGGTTGTAAAATTAGTTCCATTTCCTTCTAGAATATCAAATTCCAATTCTTCTGATCCTTTAATATAAAAGCTGCTAAATCTTATGCTATCCTTTCTGTGACTCCACAATATTTGGATTGTTTCTTTCTGGCTACTTGTGAAATTTTATCCTTGACTTGGGAGATCTGGAATATGACAATAATATTCCTAAGAGTTTTCATTTGATATCACTTTTAAGAGGTTATTAGTGGATACTTTCAATTTCTATTTTACCCTATGGTACTAGAATAGCTTGATAATTTCTTGAAAAATAATATCTAAACTCTTTTTTTGATGATAGCTTTCTCATAGTCTAATTCTCAACTGACTCTCTTCAACCTACTTTCCAGAGCAATTGTTTTTCCAATGAGATATTTCACATTTTCTTCAATTTAATTTCATGTTTATTTTGTTGTATTCTTTCTTATGTATATGGAGTCATTCATGTTTATTTTCCCAATTCTAAGTTTTAAGGAAAAAATTTCTTTTTTATTGTGGTAAGTTGATTTATTTTTTTAATACGTATTGCTTTATGAATCATGTTGGGAGAGAAAAATCAGAGCAAAAGGGAAAAACATGGGAGAGATAAAAAAAAACAGAATAAAAGAAGTGAACAGAGCATGTGTTGATTTACATTCAGTCTCCTTAGATCTTTTTCTGGATGCAGATAGAATATTCTGTCCAAAGTCTGTTGAGATTGGTTTGGATCACTGAACTTCTCAGAAGACCCAAACCTTTCATAGTTGATCATTGTACATATTTGCTGTTATTGTGTGAAATGTATTCCTGGTTCTGCTTGTTTAACTTAGCATCAGTTCATGTATATCTTTTCAGGCCTTTCTATAATCAGCTTGTTCATCATTTTTTCTAGAACAATAATATTCCACTACCTTCGTGTACCACAGCTTGTTCAGTCATTCCCCAGTTGATAGATATCCACTCCTTTTCCAATTCTTTGCTACACTGCTACAAACATTTTTGCATATGTGGGTCCTTTTCTCTCCTTTATGATTTCCTTGGTATACAAACCTTGGTGGGTCAAAGAGCATACACAGTTTTATAGTCCTTTGGGCATAGTTTCAGATTGCTCTTCAGAATGGTTGGATTGTTCCACAACTCCACCTACAATGCATTAGTGTACTAGTTTCCCATATCCTCTCCAATTTTCCTGTTATTTTAGCCAATCTGAGAAGTATGAGGTGATGATACATTAAATCATAACCTGGTTTCCCTGTTTATCTTTTTAAAATCAAGTCTATCTTCTGTTTTCTTGTCTGAAAGCATTCTTTCCTTCCATTGATTTTTTTAAAGTTTTAGGAAACTTGAGGCATGATATATATACATACACACACACACACACACACACACACACACACACACACATATATATATATAATATACATATGTATATATAAAAGTTTTTTTTTTTAAATCCAGGTTATTTTATTGTTGTTCCTAGTGCTTTTCTGGAAAAGCTAAATAAAAAAGCAAATAAGACATACAATTGTTCTGTTTTTTTTTTTTTTTTTGCCACCATCTCCCAATTTATGGTTGCATTCATTCCATTTTGATTCACAATTATGATTATTAATCTTATAATTCCCTCTGTCTTTTACTCATACTTCCCCCCTACACTCTTTAAAAAGAATAGGATAGTTAGAGATGACTGTTTTCGAAAGTAGTGACACAATCTATCTCTGTATATATTATATTATATGTGTACCTACTTTCTTTTGAGGTGATCTTCCACTTACCTAAATATATCTCATGTACCATAGGTTGTTTATGTATTGTCTCCCTTATTTGACTATGAACTTCTTGAGAGTAGGAACTTTTTTTGGATCTTTCTTATTATCCCCAATGCTTAGCAAAGTGTTTGACTTATATGTGATTAATAAATGCTTACTGATGACCTGAGCTTTTCCCTAGTGTCCAGAGGATTCTTTGTGCTAACTGGAGCTGGAAAAAAATTTAATATAATTTCTTCTTGGAATCTTTGATCATTGTTTATTTGTTTTATCTTTGTTGAAGTAATTTTGAGAGCTTTGGACTATTCTATTGTCTATCACTTTTTCATCTTAATTAGAAATTCAAGTGAAAAATTTTTTGAAAATCTCTTCTTCTGATCGCTTCTTCCTACATTTTATTTTTATCTCAACTTAGGTTTAGTCTCATTTAGACATCACATTTTACCTTGTTTTAAAGCTCCTTGAAGGGAGGCAACAAATATCATTTGGAATCAATGACTATGTTTGAATGAATAAATGAATGATAGTAAAATTCTTAAAGACATAGACAATTTAATTTTTGTCTTTGTTTTCTCAGTGTCTAGCACAATGCCAGACACATAGATATTTAATAAATATTGTTGATTGGATGTATTAGTTGAATCAATGAAAGATATTAAGAAATCTGTTTCTATAGGAATATATAAATATCTATAGGAATATGAAATTGTGATCTCAGGGGTTAACTTTTATTGTGTCTGTCTATTTTGTACCTCTAAGCAAATTCATTCAGCTGGCATAAACTGTGTTATATTTTTATTGTTAACATTTCAGTGAAGGAATATACCAAAGATCAAATATTATAACTTTCTTTCAGTAGGAGACTTTAAAGAATAACAACAAACTATGATTTTAAAGTAGATCTCAATGGATGATTTGAAGTCTTGGTGTCAAAGCCTGAGAGTAATAATTTTATGGCCAGACTAGATTTAATAACAGTGCTCTATCCCCTCTTTCTCCTCATTTACCAGATATAGCTATTTGGAACAATTGTATGAATTTTTTTTTCTCTTTAGTAATTATCTCAAAGAAAATGCTTTAAATAATTTCCTGCTACAGTGTAAAGGAAGTAAATTGAAATGTGCTGAATTTTACTTCTGGGAGTAGTGTTTCTCAGAATCTGCTCTCTCAGCAGGTATTATAGTGATCTTTGAACCAAGATACTATGTTAGCTTCATCTATAATTGTTCCTTAGTTAACAAAAAATACTTTCCCATTAACTGGTCTTGCAAAAAAAAAAAGAGAAGAGATTTGGAATCTTGAAACTTTGGGGACATTAGGAGAGTTATAAATATTCTATTGTTTTGAGTGTGAAAGGTATTTTTTCTTTGTGTTACTCTCTATTCTCTTTACTTTTAAAAATACTTTCTTACCATGTTAGACTAAATTTTAGTCCTAACTTTAATTTATATTGAGATAATTTAATATTGAGTAAGCTCGGGAGTGCTAGAAATGGCAGAAGTCTTGCTTCAAGCCCAACTATCATCCAAACAAGGAATGCTTGAACAATGTATCCTGTTGACTGCTTCTCTAAGTGTTGAAAGACCACTTCTTCCCTTCTCCATCCCAAATCATAACTAATAAAATATCCAGAAAAGAAAATTTTTATTAATGAAATCCTTGACTCTGTCAGAATTTCATAATCAATTTGATTTCATTGAAAGAGTTTATATTTAAAAAGATGTATTATCATATTACCTTAGAGTTGCATTGTCATTGAACCTTGTTATCTCTCTTACAGTTAAAGTAGTTTCTCCAAATAGAATATGATCTCCTTGAGAGCAGGGACTGATCTAATTTTTTTAATTGTGTTCTCAATGCTTAACTTATAAGAAGCATTTAACAAGTGCTCATCCATTCATCTATGTTTGTATATGTATATATGTAAAACATATATATGTTTCTATTTAAACAGCCTTTTAAGTTTATATGCAATTTTATATAGTAACTTTATATCATAGGTACTAGTATCATCCTCATCTTGTAGATGGGGAAACTGATGCTGAGAGAAGTTAAGCATCTTTCCTAGTAACTGGCTAAGATAGTATTTGAACTTAGTTCCTACTGAGAGTAACTAGGTGGCAAAGTAAATAGAGCTTCTGAATTCAGGAGGACTCGAATTCAAATATGGCCTTAGACACTTACTAGCTATGTGATTCTAGACAAGGATGCTCTTTTCAGGTACAGAGAAATGATTTGGTGTTTAAGGTAAAAAAGGAGAGACAATATAATTTTCACAGTCAGCAATGGTCATTCTCTTGCTGATCTTGTCATCCCAAGAACTGAAGTACTCCATGGCTTTCATGGTGTTCATTCTTTCTTTCACTTGGTCAGAAACCATATGCTTCTGATCTAACTAATCAGTCTTAGCAGTGTAGTTGAAAACCAGGAGCCATTTTATTTGTGTTGGTTCTAACATTTGCCATGGACAATGTGTCAGAACCAGAATAATTTAGAATATTCTCATCAGCAAATTTATCTCCTGGTCTCTATGCCAGACATTGTGTTAAATTCTGGGGATACATATAAAAAGAAAGACAGTTCCTGATCTCAAAGGGTTTATTAAGGGAAGATAACAATGGAAGAAGCTGGGAAAAATACTTAATGTGGCTACAAGGAAATATCCCAGGAACATCATGTTCTTTGTAGCTCAAATCATGACCTTTAGATGGGAAGTGGAGGATTATTTGGAGAATCTGAGTTCAAATATTCATAAAGCTTTGGGAGGAGTTTAATAATAAGGGGAGAGGAGTCTGGAGAAATGCAGAAGGGCTTGAGTATCCAAAACTGAGTTAAACAGCATGATGTATTTTCTTTTTCCTTTTTGATCTGATTTTTCTTGTGCAGCATGATAAATGTAGAAATATGTATAGAAGAACTGCATATGTTTAAACATATTGGATTACTTGCTGTCTATAGGAGGAGGAGAGGGGAAGGAAGAGAGAAAAATTTGGAACACAAGGTTATGAAAGGGTCAATGTTGAAAACTTAAAAAAAAAAAAACATGATGATAAGATTTAAGATGATTAGTTTATCCCAGGAGGGACATTATATTACTTGGAATTCAAACAAGCAGAGCAACTGATGGAAAGTGAACAAAATATGCATGTTTATATGTATGTGTATGTATTTATAAGTGAATACGTATATGCATATACACATACATGAATGTATGTATTGTTGAAAACCATGTATACATACTTGTCTATATGAATTGTTGAATACTCATTTCACTTACAATTTATCTCTTCTCTATCCAAACAGCTCCTTCTAGGTTTTTTGGTAAGCCAGGCCAGCAGTTGGACTCATCTTCATTTATCATCTTTCCCTCTGACTTGTGATATAATAACTTGGGGGGAATTTCATTTGTGAAATCTAGGATTCCAGAAAAAAAACTCTTCCAGAAAAAAACAAAAACAAAAACAAAATAAAAACATGTTCTAAGATCACTGGGTGATCACATGTGCTCAGGGAAAGAAATAAGGGAGTTAACCCTTCCTCCACTTCTCATTGGAAGTCTAAGAGAGGAGTTCCAAGCCACATGCTGAATCTCATCAAACAAGAAACTACCTGAAGACAGAGTTTATCTCTTAAAGACTACTGAGCATGCAATTGTTCCTGGTTCAGAGTTCAATGCCATAATGCAGCATCTATTCTGTCCCATGTATACCCTGATCAGAAACTTCCAGTTTTGCATGTCTTTTATTAAGAGATACCCAACATATATGAATGGTATGGAATATTATTGCTCTGTAAGGAATGACCAGCAGGATGAATACAGAGAGGCTTGGAGAGACCTACATGGACTGATGCTAAGTGAGATGAGCAGAACCAGGAGATCATTATACACTTCGACAATGATATTGTATGAGGATGTATTCTGATGGAAGTGGATTTCTCTGACAAAGAGACTTAACTGAGTTTCATTGGATAAATGATGGACAGAAACAGCTACACCCAAAGAAGGAATACTGGGAAATGAATGTGAACTATTTGATTTTTGATTTTCTTCCTGAGTTATTTTTACCTTCTGAATCCAATTCTCCCTGTGCAGCGGGAGAACTGTTCGGTTCTGCAAATGTGTATTGTATCTAGGATATACTGCAACATATTTAACATATATAGGACTGCTTGCCATCTTGGGGGGGGAGGGGGGAGGAGGGAGGGAGGGGAAAAAACGAAACATAAGTGATTGCAAGGGATAATGCTGTGTAAAAATTATCCTGGCATGGATTCTGTCAATACAAAGTTATTATTAAATAAAATTAAATTAAAAAAAAAAAGAAATAAAGCAGTAAACAAAAAAAAAAAAAAAAAGAGATACCCAACAAAGACCAAGGACAATGTGTCACCTGAAGAATCTCAGCTGCAAAGTCAGTAGGTAAGGCATTGAAAGGGACCCAGGTCCACATATGCTTTTTGGGGTATATTCCTTCCTAAATCAATCAAAGATTGATTATGTGCATTGATTATGTGCATTACACGTGTAATGAGATTTTGGTGTATAATAAACCATTTAAGATGGATCACATCATCCATGTGGAAAAATGCTAGAAAACTAGATTCTGGGATACTAGAGAACGATCACATGGTAAAAAAGGTGTTTATCTATTGGTTGGATAGTCAAAATTGTCATATCATTGAAACAGCCTGACCCAGCAATTTGGGAAAATAAAGAGAGAGTAAAACTTAACAAACCTGGTCAACTACCACGTAGATTAATATATCATCAATATGGAGACATTGCAATTAATAATGATGATGAATTAAAATAGTTGACCTCATGGCACATTATTTTGCACAATACTTTACAATTTATTATATTTTGTACTTAGCTAGATAGGGTTTAGGCAAAGATGAGATATAATAGATTTGTTGGACACAGTGAATAAAACATTCTGTCATAGTATGAAGTATAGGAGAAACAGAAATAGAATGAAGGCAGAAAGAAAAGCTGGAGAATAATGGGGGGCTTAGTTTACTTTGCAATTTTCCTCCACCACCTGTTTTATGTTTTGTTATTTAATGATGCAATAATTTTTAAAATGAGATAATTCACAAATAAAATATTGAATTATAAGGACAGGCATCTTAGACCAAAGCAGGTCAACAGTTTTGTCCCTCTGAGTCAGAAGACTTTTCTAGTTTGCTCAGAATGGATAAGTTCAATAGCAGTTTACTGGTATTCCTTCCTCAAGCAAGCCCACAGATATGTTGCTCAGAAGCAAAGATCTGAAATTTATTCAGAACATGAAATCAGTGATGGGACTTTTATCTGGATCAGACCATTATGGGAGAACTGAAACTTTGATATCCTTAACCTGAGCTCTCCCTGAGATCCTGAAATAATATAATACTCAATATCACAAAGAAAACAAAGTCAATTCCTTGGAAGATATGAATTCAGTCCAGAAATTGACTCCAGAAATAGAATCATAATATAACATGATATAAAGTCTAAAGTAAGAAATCAGGTTGTAAGAATGAGCAAAAAAAAAAAAAGAATCCCAACATAAAATAATGATGACAGGAATTCACATCTAGAAGGGAATGTCTCCAAAATATGTACCAATAAGGTTTCAAAGGGAAATATAGATTTAATAGAATAAATATAGAATTTAATAGAATAATAAAGGAAAAATCAAAAGGTAATTTTTTTTCTAAAAAATTTTAGAAACATTAGAACATTAGAAAAAATATTGGGGAAAAAATGGGAACAGTGGAAGAAAGAATTGAAAAGAAAATTAACAGGTTGGCTCAAGAGATACAAATGTCCTGAAAATTAGACTGGATCAAGTAGAAAATAATGTTTTCATGAGACAATAAGAAATATTATTTTGCTAATTATGAAAAACAAAAGCAAAAAGGAGAAAAGATATAACAAGAGGGAGGGTAGAAAAAGATAACAATTAGTTCTAAACCAAAGGAAAAATTCTAACTATAGGTAAATAAAATATTTGTAGAGTTCTTTTTGCTACAAGCCAAAAAAAGTTAACTTAGGAGATGTCCATTAATTGGAAAATGGCTAATCAAAGTATGGTATATGAATGTGACAGAATATATTACTATACTAAAAGAGATGATAAAGGTTGATTTCAAAGGAGTCTGGGAAGATTTGTGTGAACTGATGCAGAATGAAATAGGAAGAAGTAGGAGGAAAAATATAAATAACAATTTTATAACTATCAACAACTTAAAAAGATCTTAGAATTTTAATCAATATGATGATACTGAGAGGTGATAGAAAGTAAAAGTATACACACACATTTTCAATAAAAACACCATATATAATACACACATATGTATAATTTTTGTATAAATATACTTAAATATGAAGCTTTTGCTATGTGTGTGTATGTATACATACATACAAACTATATTTGGACATGACCAGTGCAGGGATTTGTTTGTCTTGATTATAAATAGGTGATGTTTGTAATCATGGAGGGTTGTTTTTCTTTATCAATAATTTTTCCTTCTTTTGGGGAATTTTAGGAAGAATTTTTTCTTTTAGCATAAAAAAATTGAACATACTTAGCAAAATAGATATTGAGCTTTCTTTATGTGTGTTAGCCATACCCAGGTGTCCTATTACTATCAGGGAAGTAATGGTTAAATGAACAAAGATACTTAATATGCAAATTATAAGGTATTTCAACTTCTTTATTTACCACTTAATGGTCATAAAAAGAGTTAGAACATCATTCTTCTTCAGGTGATGAGATGAGGTAAGATGATTCCTGACTTCTAGAGTCTTCTCATTTATCAATAATCAATTAGTAAGTTAATCATTAAGGATAATAATCATTTCCAGCACACTTGCATTAACATGCTGCATATGTCAATTAATCATTATTTTACTTTAGTTGAGACCTTAAATCAATTTCTTATTATCATCAGTTTCACTTCTGAGACCATGATGGACTTTCAAAAGACCAGAACACATGCAAATAATGGCTAAAAGATAGAGACAATCATCAGGTTTTATTAAGGGTTTTTTTTTTTTTGGATCATTGGTTCAGACATTATGAACAATTTGTACAATAAAAAGATGTGATTGCAGAAAAAGTTTTAAATAACCATGTAGTTATAATCCTTTTGTTTCTTTTTAAAAATGTATTTTGATATCCTTTATTGAATAAATCATTAAGATTTCTTCCAGTATTACTTTCCCTCAATCTTCAAAAATGTCATTCAATAGCAAAACTATTTTAAAAGAAAAACAAAAAAAGAGAAAGAAGGGGAAAGTTTGCAAAAGCAATCATTATATAAAATATTAAATTGAATGCAATTTTCACACTTCTAGTCTTCCCACCTCTTCAAAGAAGTGGGATTGGATTGTCTTCTCATATTTCAGCTTTGTAACAATGACTTTTCTTTGAAATTTTACAACCACACAATGTAATTTTTGTTTTCTCTATTTGAATTATTTTAATCATTGTATATATTAATCTTCTTCATACTGTTTAATTCACTCTGCAACACATCATATAAACCTTTCCATGATTTTCTGTATTTATCAGATTCAAATTTCTTAATGTACAATAAATTCCATTGCTACAACTTTTTAAAGCCATACCATGCACCAATGAATGAGCATCACCTTTGTTTTCATTGTTTGTTTTTTTTAATTGGGAAATGACACATTCTTATAGAGTTGAAAAAGTTCTTTATATATTTGGAATATTAGACCTTTAGCTGAGAAGCTATTATATAGTCACTTTTAGACATATTCTTATTATTGATATTTCTGGATCTAAGATTATGGACCTTTTAATCACTTTTTTGCATAATTTGAGAATGAAGGACCACCAACAACTGCAACAACAGCAATTCATGCATTAATGCACCAGCATGAGATTGGCTAAAATGAAAGGGAAAGCAACAAATTTTGGAAGGGATGTGGAAAAATTGGGAGTTATCATTGTTGGTTGAATTGTGAACTGATCCAACCATTTTGGAGATCAATCTGGAATTATGCCTAGAGTTATTAAACTGTATATACTCTTTGACCCAGCAATTTTATTGCTAGGTATATTTCCAAAGATGATTAGGGAAAAAGGAAAAGAACCTATATATTCTAAAATATTTATAACAACTCTCTTTATGGTGGCAAAGAACTAGAAGTTGTGGGTATGCCTGTCATTTTAGGGAATGAACAAATTGTAGTATATATGTAGTATATAAAGTATAAAGTATACTTTATAAAGTATATGTAGAATATGATGGTGAAAATACTACTGTGCTACAAGAAATGAGCTCAATAATCTAAGAAAAAACATGGATAGACTTGTATGAAATAATGAAGAGCAAAATGAGGAGAACAAGGGACCACTTTTTATAGTCAAAGAAATAACTTTGAGTGACTAAGCCATTTTGACATCTATAAATACCCGTTAAACAAAAGAATCATGGAGATATTTGCATCTAGAAAAAGAACTGATAAATAGAAGTATGTATAGAATAATTAAACACACACAAACACACACACACATATACACACACATAAAATAGTAGCCACCCCAAGGTTTGAGAGGGGGGAAAGGAAAGGGAAAAAAGAAATTTACATGGCAACTTGATTTATTATATTATTTTTATTATTATATCATATTATATTGCTATATTACATATTACAACTTTATTATATTTTAAAAAGGAATACCAATAATAGATTTGCTGTTTCATGTGCATTTAAAATTATACTATATTAAAATGCTTGCTTTATTTTGTAAATTAAAAATAAATAAATAAAAATGGATTATATATAAAAATGGTTTTATATGTATATTGAATATAAAATGGTTTTAGTGACTGCAGCTTTATAATGTAGTTTGGGGGTCAAAAGTACTATTCATCCCTTCATCTCAACTTTTTCATTATTTTCCTTGTTCTTCTATATCTATATTAGATGAATTTTTTTAAATTTAATTTTATTTAATAATAACTTTGTATTGACAGAATCCATGCCAGGATAATTTTTACACAACATTATCCCTTGCAATCACTTATGTTTCGTTTTTTCCCCTCCCTCCCTCCTCCCCCCCCCAAGATGGCAAGCAGTCCTATATATGTTAAATATGTTGCAGTATATCCTAGATACAATACTTATTTGCAGAACCGAACAGTTCTCCTGCTGCACAGGGAGAATTGGATTCAGAAGGTAAAAATAACTTGGGAAGAAAATAAAAAATGCAAATAGTTCACATTCATTTTTCAGTATTCCTTCTTTGGGTGTAGCTGTTTCTGTCCATCATTTATCCAATGAAACTCAGTTAAGTCTCTTTGTCAGAGAAATCCACTTCCATCAGAATACATCCTCATACAATATCATTGTCGAAGTGTATAATGATCTCCTGGTTCTGCTCATCTCACTTAGCATCAGTCCATGTAGGTCTCTCCAAGCCTCTCTGTATTCATCCTGCTGGTCATTCCTTACAGAGCAATAATATTCCATAACATTCATATACCACAATTTACCCAGCCATTCTCCAATTGATGGGCATCCATTCATTTTCCAGTTTCTAGCCACTACAAACAGGGCTGCTACAAACATTTTGGCACATACAGGTCCCTTTCCCTTTTTTAGTATCTCTTTGGGGTATAAGCCCAATAGAAACACTGCTGGATCAAAGGGTATGCACAGTTTGATAACTTTTTGGGCATAATTCCAGATTGCTCTCCAGAATGGCTGGATTCGTTCACAACTCCACCAACAATGCATCAGTGTCCCCGTTTTCCCGCATCCCCTCCAACATTCATCATTATTTTTTCCTGTCATCTTAGCCAATCTGACAGGTGTGTAGTGATATCTCAGAGTTGTCTTAATTTGCATTTCTCTGATCAATAGTGATTTGGAACACTCTTTCATGTGAGTGGTAATAGTTTCAATTTCTTCATCTGAAAATTGTCTGTTCATATCCTTTGACCATTTATCAATTAGAGAATGGATTGATTTTTTATAAATTTGAGTCAATTCTCTATATATTTTGGAAATGAGGCCTTTATCAGAACCTTTAATTGTAAAGATGTTTTCCCAGTTTGTTGCTTCCCTACTAATCTTGTTTGCATTTGTTCTGTTTGTACAAAGGCTTTTTAATTTGATATAATCAAAATTTTCTATTTTGTGATCGGTAATGGTCTCTAGTTCATCTTTGGTCACAAATTTCTTTCTCCTCCATAAGTATTAGATGAATTTTTAATATTTTATTGAGTTCCACAAAGTAACTTTTTTGATAATTTGGTGTAGTATAAAAACTGTGAATTAACTAGTAGTTTAGTTATTTTTGTCATACTGCCATGACCCAATATTAGAGCCAGCTCTAAATCAGCAGTCCTCTTCAGGTTCAATTTGAGAAGGAAATGAGACAGTTTTTAAAAATGGAGCAGGAATATGCAAGAAGATTATAGTGACTCTTACCTTCAGTTTTTACAGATATAGCCTTCCTCAATTCTTTATAGAAACATGTCTCTCCAGTTCATGGATATTAGGTTATGGCAACTTATATGATTTTAGAGACAATAATTCTGAGAGACAACAATTCTTCACCAGACATTCAGGGTTATCCATAGTAAAGTGGTTATAAAGCTAATCCTAAAATTCAAGTAGAAAGACTATTCCTGAATTGCCACTTACCTTGGTATTTTCTGGTCTACCCACCAAAACCTCTTCCTTCCTGGGAGCCAAATAATTGCTTCTTTAGAAGCCTCTGCTGAAGTTCTGTCTCTTTAATGCAGGACTGGGTAAGGACTAGCGCTTACTTTCATCTGACGATTCAGGGTTTATACCAAATAGGCTAAGGATTCTTTCATTCATAATCATCATTATTCTGCAGACATAGATGTATCTTCTTCATGTTATTAGAAAGCAAGCCAACCCTTAACAATTTCAATTTATAGTCCCCCAAGATTTCAATGGGGAAGAACTGATAAATCATCTTTTGGGAAAAAAGAACTGTCAATTAAGGAGGACCTGAGTTATTTCCCCAGAATGTATAGATCTTTCTCTGAGGAGACCAGGTTGTAGGGAATAGAGCAAAGAAGGCCTTGAGTGACTCACCTGGAATTACATAAATTTCTTATTTATAAACAGAGATCTTTCTCAAGTCCACAACCAAGAAACTGTTGGATTGCACATCCCTTTCCATTCTAGGGGTAGTATTGGTTTGTTAATGACATAACTTTTGGAAGCTGGGACACTCAACAATGACATTTAGGAGCATGGAGCTGAAGTTGTTTCAAGAGTTCATTCTAAAGTTTTGCAATGCCAGTTGCCTGAGAATGATAATGGGAAGTGAAAAATCCTAGAACTGTTATGACAATTTCAGATATTCTGCCAAAAATCATGGTCCAAGCAAGGAGCTATGAGGTGATTTTGGCGATTTTTGGTGATTGCTGCTGCAATGGATTGTTTTAAATATATTTATTGGCATATTTTCTCCTCATTAGATAAATTCCTTGAGGAGCTATCTTTTGCCTTTATTTGTAGTTTCAACTAAACACAGTGCCTGTTAAATAGTTATTCCTTTCATAAATGTTTTTCATTTTATAATTCTCCATGAGAAGTGATGAAAGCAGTTGTTCCAGAGGAGCCCTGAAAGTCTATATAAACAGATGCAGAGTGAAATGAAAAGAACCAGAAACACAATTTATACAACAAAACAATATAGTAAAGACAAATATCTTTGAAAAAGTTGAGTGGTCCGTTCAATGCAGTTACCAATTATGTATTCAGAAGATTCATGATGAAGTGTGCTATCCACTCTCTGACAAAGATAATAGAGTAAAGATGGAGACTAATTTTATACATATGTGTGTACATTATATATATTCAATGTGTGTGTATATATATATTATATTCAATGTAGAGATATATTTTGTAATATATATGTACATGTACATGTATATATACATGTATATGTATATAACTCCAATATACATTCAAACATAGTTATCATTCAAACAAAGTTATCAATATATTCAATAACTTTTATTACTTCTTCAATAACTATTATTACTTCTACCCTATCAACCTTGTTGAGGGGAAGAAAAGGATAACCTGGAAAAAGTAAGGAAATACAGTCAGGGTCATGCTATCTACCCTAAGATTACTATGGTAGCTATGAAGGCGTGGGAAAAACCCTGAATCACTCAATTTGGTTTTGATGATACAAATGATTGGAATAATATCCTGATCAAGATAATGCATCTCCTCTCATAAATCTAATCAATAAACTGTTTTATTAAGTTTTTAAAGCATCAACTTCAGTTGAGGGATTTAAAAACATTTAAAAACTCTTCTTTGAATTTCAAAATTTCAATTTGTTTAGTTGACTTTTTTGATTTGTTGCTATTACAGTTCCATGTCAAATTCTTTAATCTAGTCTTACTCTTTTATTTATGAAAGCACTTGGAAATATAATTTTTCCATCCCTACATCCCACTTTTATGCCAGGAATGCTTTTGATGCACATCATGTTTTAGGTATGTTGTTTCATTTTCTTTATTGAAATTAAAATAAATCTTTTATTTGATAAATTATCTAGGATTAGTCTCCATTTAAGGTTGCTTCAAAAGTTCTTTATTGATTATGATTTTACTTGACATGTTCAATATTCCCGCTTTGCTTCATTATTTTTGTGGTTTAATGTCTTAGCACACACATTGTGTTACCTCAACTGGACATCAGGCTTTATCCTTTAACCTCGTTAACCTTGACCAACTTCCTCCTGGCCAAAGCCTCTGTAGACATAAAACAAATAAACAAATAAGGCTTTGTAAGACTTCAGCAAAGAAGTGACAAAAACCATGATCAAAACAGGAAAGCCCACCCAGGCAGTATGAAAAGTCACTCCTAATGCTGATTTGTAACTGGGCAGTTAAGCACTCTTACAGAATGAACATAATCTACAGTATGGATAATCTATCTGCAAGCAATTGAGAGATAATTGTGCAGAAATTGAAAGTTGATTTATTGGCTGATTTTATCATTTCTTTTTTTTTCAGTTACTAGTATCATTACATTTTCCATAACTTATTACAATTGTATAATTACATAGCAATTTTTAAATGGTTTTAAATAGCAAAAACAACTTATAAAAACATGCATTTAAAAATAATAAAGTATAGTGAACTGATGACAAAGGGAGATGCAGGACTTTTTATTTTAGAAAGAGACACTAATAAGGAAGTGACTGTTTTTCTAGTTCCTGGGAAAATAATTCAATATTTGGTTTTGTTTGTTCAGCTGAATAAGTGATGCTTGCTACTGCAGCTATACTATGGGTTTTCCTCTGGGTACTTTTGGAGACTTCAATTGAAATGTAGCTCTTGTTTTCTTACCCCACAAATTATTACAAATATGGCATTTTTATTGTATAGTTTTCTCTTAATAGTTTGAAACAATTACATATAATAATATCTCTTAAAATACATATTATAAAATGTTATCATAATTGATACATATTGTTTTCTGTCCTATGTAAAATGTAAAAATGTTATTGATGCACTTTATTTTGATCCAAGTATCTGTTGGATGTTTGTCCAGCTGTTTGTGACTCTCTACTTATTTCTATATATTTTCCCAAATCAAAATTATCCTTTGATTGAAAATAATTATGCTGACTTTCAAAATTCTCAGAACTAATATTGAATCACCTATATTAACTCATTTTAAATATTGAATACTTTACTAATATTAAATTCTTTTTTTTTAAAACCTTATAACCACTATTCACCTACCACAAAGTACCTAAATTTAGCTTTTACATAAAGAAATTAAACACTGGAAATTAAATCAAATATTTAATTTTGTTTCCATCAAAAAGCTTTTATGAGAGTTGTATGGTGAAATACTAAAATTAAACTCCACAAAATACTCACTGGGGAAATGTTAAATTTTCTCTTAGTAGTATTGCAGTTCTTGGCATCCAACTCACAACATATACTATCTTCACTTTTAAATTTCAGAATCTACAAAAAAGTATGTGTTTGCCATCAACTTTATTTCCATAGATTATTATGTTTTATACGTGCAAAATTATTTTATGGGTCTTTTGTTTTTGATAAGGCTATTGTGGTCAAGTGATTTATAGCTACTAAGTGTTAAGTGTCTGAGTTGGAATTGAATTCAGAAACTTCTGACTCCAGGGCTGGTGTCCACTGTACCATTTAGCTGCTCCAATTATATTTCTTAAATAATAACTGCCATTTAAATAGCAGAATACTTTATATACACTATTTTATTTGAGCCTTATGACAACCCTGCACAATAGGTATTATTGGCGGATTTTTCCCCCCATTTTATAGATGAGAAAACTGAGACTTAGTAAGAGTGTGTGTCCTTTATAGAATCATAGACAAATAAATGTCAGACATAAGATTTTAATGCATATTCGAAAAAAGTATTTCACCTATTATTTACTAGGCACTGTGCTTAGCATTGTGGATATAATTAGTAAAAAATCAAGACAATCTCTGACCTTAAAGACCTTACAATTTAATGGGGGAGACAATACACAAAAAGAGGCAGAAAAGTAAGAGGGGAAGACATTAGAGGGTCCCCAGCATTAGGGTATCTTGTTCAGTGCAGTTGAAATCAGGCAGAGTAGCAGATGCCGAATGGAGTGAGCCCCAAAGTCCAATTTCCGCCCTTTATAAAGGAAGGCAAACTTCCAAAAAGAAGGTTACTTCTAGCCAAAGGGTAAAAAAGACTAAGGAATCCAGGTCTTCCTATTTTTTAAGTTCAGCACTCTGTTTATCATGTGATATTGTCTTAAGCAGGAAAGTATTTATTAATTGCTATTATTTGAAATATTACCTTATATGCAACAGAGACAAGATTGTCACCTGTATTTCTTTTTTTTTGCAATGCTATTTCTCTGTAGACCAGAATTAAACTGTTCTGAGATAGATTATAGGTTCCTCGAGAATAAGAACTTTTTTGTTGTTGTATTTCCCATTATATCTCTGGTTCTGAGAGATAAAGCACAGGATCTGTGATTTCACTGATATATGTAACTCACAGTGAGGAAACTTTCTCTATCAATCTAGATTAGTATATTTTCTGCCAAATTATATTCACAGAAACTTGCCTGTAGCATTAAGAAGTTAAGTTATGTGCCCAGAGTATAGAGTCAGTAAATGACAGGCAGGATTTAAATCCAGAGCATCCTTCCAAAAAAAGTCTATTGAGAGAGTCTAACCCTCTCTCAATCCAACCTACCTTTCACAGATAATTAATATTCAATACATATTGGTAGAGTGACTAATTGCTCTCTTCCCTTGAGATAAGAGAACTGAAATCATACTTTTTTTCTGAGGGTGCTGTTCCCCATATTAGATATGGCTGCTTATAGTATTATCTGTGAATATTAATTAGTTAACATGAAAGTTAATAAATCTGCTCATGGATATTAGTATATCTCTTTGACAATCATGATAGAAATAAATGTCTTCTTTAACCCTGCTTTTTTACCATTCAAATTTGGATCAATATTAAACATGCTGTGCTGCAAGAGAAACCACTAGGCAAGGATTTAGACTCATACAATGGGTGTTACAATAGGCAATCAAGGGATCATGTAGGACGAGACTTAGGTACTTTGCTTATATGAATTTTAAAAAAATACTATTTGTCATGGTCTAAACAGTATTAACATAATAGCATTTAAAATGTTTTAAATGTAAATGAAATTGATTTTAAACCATTTCAAATTAAAAAATTATGCATCCTCAAATTTAATAATCATAAACCATATTTTTCTAGGTTACAGATCATTAGCCATACTATTTAAGCAGATAGTTTCTATTTTTCTGATACTAGATTACTGATAATTTCTTTTCTTTTCTCTCCTTGACATTTCTTTAATACTTCTAAAGTTTCTGCACTCTTCTCAAGGCATGCAGTCCTTCTTACAGGGCAGATTGAATTGCATTGATGCTATCTGATCTCATGTAATTCTATTCATTGTCTTCCAATACTCCTTTCATAGAGGAATATTGAAAGACAGAGGCCTTCCTGTAGGTTTTATAATATTCTGCAGTGCAGAATTATTTGTCCATTCCTTATCCTTTGTTCTCACTAAATTATTAGCTTGCCTTTTGTGATCCAACATTTTCTGGATGATGCTTTTAAAAAATTTCTTGAAAGTAAGTCATATTTGAGAGAAAATATGATGATCTAGTGAATAGAAATATAGATTTGGAGTTAAAAAAAATTCAGTCCTTTGACATATATTGGCTGAGTCATCTGTGCAAGTCACTTCATCTTTTACTGGTCTAAGGTCCTCTTGCATTTGAATCCAACTATAGTGACCTTAATATATACTATTGGAGCTAGAAATAAAGTGGCTGATAGCATCAGACTTGCCCTCCAGTGGGTTTTGTAAAAGCCTCTCTGCAACATACAGATCATAACATCTTGGATGTATATGTCACTTAATCTCTTAGTGATCTATTCAGTTTTTGTAATGACCGTGTATTTAAAATCAGCCAGAGTCAGGAATTCAGGTTAAGGGAAAAATCTTCAATCTTTATTGAAGTGAAGAGGTGAATAAGGATTGTGATAGCAATATGGGCAAGAAAGATTGCGATAGCAATATGGGCAAGAAAGATTGCGATAGCAATATGGGCAAGAAAGATTGCGATAGCAATATAGGCAGCTGCGACAGGAAGCTAGCTAACAGAGGGGGATCTGAGCTGAAAAGCCATCACAAAGGCAATGCAAGCAGTCTCTCTTTCCCCTTCCTTTTCCACTCCCCTGCCTCCACCCACCAAAATTGTCATTTCCTATACAACACATAAAGGACTTGCACAAAGATTGGGCAGGGGGCCATTCTTTCTCCAAGCATATATATTAATAGAGTATGGTCCAATTACTATTTAGCCCCATGTGCTTGGGACCTCAGTGCATCAACTCAAGCCTCAGCCCATTACAAGTTTTTTTTTTTTTTTTTTTAATAGATTTTAAATCGCAGAGGAGGTACTAACTTTATTTATTTATTTATTTATTTTTTGCTGAGGCAATTGGGGTTAAGTGACTTGCCCAGGATCACATAGCAAGAAAGTGTTAAGTATTTGACTTCAAATACTTTTTTTTTTTTGAACTCAGGTCCTCTTGACTTCAGAGCTGGAGCCCTATCCACTGTGCCACCTAGTTACCCCTTCAATAGAATTTCTTTAACTGAAAGTGACCTTTATCAATGAAATCACAGGTTCAGTCTTATATACTTAGTCATATCTCTCCATTACCCTTTGGTAACTACTCACTATTGTTATTTTTTTGAAGATTTTGGTGTTCCTCAATTTCAAAATAATGTCAAATGGATGTTTCTAAAGCATTGATATGACTGCCCCATTCCTCAAAAAGCTTTAATGGCTTTCTACTTCTTTTAAGATGAAATAAAATTCTTTTGTTTGATATTCAGAGCTTTTCAGAATCAGGCTTCAACTTCATTCCTCTCAAAGTTGCACTTCTGTTTTTCTATCTTACCCATCATAAGTAATCAGTCCTATTGCTTTGCCTCCTCTACTTTAACAGTTTCCTTTTAAGTTTTTTTTAAATTAAAGTTTATTTTTATTTTCAAAACATATGCATGGATAATTTTTCAACATTGAACCTTGCAAAACCTTGTATTCCAAATTTTCTCCTTTTCCCCCCACTCCTTCCCTAGATGGCAAATAATCCAATGTATGTTAAACATATGCAATTCTTCTACACATATTTCTACAATTATCATGCTGCACAAGAAAAATCAGATCAAAAAGAAAAAAATGAGAAAGAAAAATGCAAGCAAACAAAAACAAAAAAGTGAAAATCCTATGTTGTTATCTACACTCAGTTTCCACAGTCCTTTCTCTGGGAGTAGATGGCTCTCTTCATCACAAGATCATTGGAATTGGCCTTAATCATCTCATTGTTGAAAAGAGCCATGCCCATCAGAATTGATCTTCATATAATCTTGTTGTTGCTGTGTACACTGATCTCCTGGGTCTGCTCATTTCACTTAGCATCAGTTCATCTAAGTCTCTCCAGGCCTCTCTAAAATCATGCTGCTGATCATTTCTTATACAACAATAATATTCCATAAGATTCATAGACCATAACTTATTCAGTCATTCACCAACTGATGGATATCCACTCAGCTTCCAGTTTCTTGCCACTACAAAAAGCTCTGCTTAAAACATTTTTGCACATGTGAGTCCCTTTCCTTCCTTTATGACCTCTTTGGGACACTAATACATTTTTGGTGGAGTTATGAAGTGATCCAACCATTCTGGAACAATGCCCAAAAGGCTATCAAACTGCATACCATTTGATCCAGCAGTGTTTTTATCAAAAATGTATTAGTGTCCCAGTTTTCCCACATCCCCTCCACATTTGTCATTACTTTTCCTGTCATCTTAGCCAATCTGAGGGGTGTGTAGTGGTTCCTCAGAGTTGTCTTAATTTGCATTTCTCTGATCAGTAGTTATTTACAGCACTTTTTCACATGGCTAGAAATGATTTCAATTTCTTCATCTAAAAATTGTCTGTTTATATCCTTTGATCATTTATCAATTGGAGAATGGTTTGAATTCTTACAAGTTTGAGTCAATTCTTTATATATTTTAGAAATGAGGCCTTTATCAGAACTTTTGAATGTAAAATTTCCCCCCACTTTATTGCTTTTCTTCTACTCTTCTCTGCATTTATTTGCACAAAGCATTTCAATTTAATATAATCAAATTTATCTATTTTGTATTCAATATCACTCCAAATCTTCTTTGGTGACAAATTCTTTCCTTTTCCAAAGATCTGAGAGGTAAACCATCTTTTGTCCTTTTGATTTGCTTGTAATATCACTCTTTATATCCTAAATCATGAACTCATTTTGACCTTATTTTGGTATACAATGTTACATGTTGGCCAAAGCCTAGTTTCTGTCATACTAATTTCCAATTTTTTCAGCAGTTTTTGTCAAATAATGAGTTCTTATTCCAAAAGCTGGGGTTTTGGGGTTTGTCAAACACTAGATTGCTACAGTCATTGACTATTTTGTCCTGTTAAGCTAACCTATTCCACTCAATGACTACAATTTTTTAGCCAGAACCAAATGGTTTTGATGACCATTGCTTTATAATATAGTGTTAGACCTGGTAGAGGTAGGCCATCTGCATTTGCATTTTTTTTCATTAATTCCTTTGAAATTCCCGACCTTTTGTTCTTCCAGATGAATTTTGTTGCTCTTTTTCCTACTTCTGTAAAATAATTTCTTGGGAGTTTGATTGGTATGGTACTGAATAAGTACAATAATTTAAGTAGTGTTGTCCTTTTTATTATATTAGCTCAGCCTACTCCTGAGAACTTGATATTTTTCCAATTAATTAGATCTGACTTATTTGTGTGAAAAGTGTTTTGTAGTTGTGTTTATATATTTCCTGACTTTGTCTTGGCAGATAGATTCCCGAATATGTTATACTATTGACAATTATTTTAAATGGAATTTCTCTTTGTATCTCTTGCTGCTGGACTTTGTTGATAATATATAAAATGCCAATGATTTATGTGGATTTAATTTATATCCTGCAACTTTGCTAAAGTTGTGAATTGTTTCTAGTAGGTGTTTTAGTTTATTCTCTAAGGTTCTCTAAGTACACCATCATATCATCTGCAAAGAGTCATTTGGTTTCTTCATTATCTATTGTAATTCCTTTAATCTCTTTTTCTTCTCTTGTTGCCAGAGGTAATATTTCTAATATAATACTGAATAGTAATGGTGACAGTAAGCAAGCTTGTTTCACTCCTGATATTATTGGGAATGATTCTAGCTTGTCCCCTTTATGTATGATGCTTGCTGATGGCTTTAAATAGATGCTACTAATCATTTTAATGAAAAGTCCATGCATTCCTAAACTCTTGTGTTTTTAATAGGAAATAGGTGTTAGATTTTATAAATTTTTTTGTATCAATTGAGATAATCATATACTTTTTGTTAGTTTGGTTATTGATATAGTCAATTAGGCCAATAGCCCTGAATTCCTAAGACAAATACTACTTTGTAATGGTGTATTATCCTGGGGATAACTTGCTGTAATCTCTTTGCTAATATTTTATTTAAGATTTTTGCATCAATTTTCATTAGGAAAGTTGGTCTATAAATTTTTTTCTCTGTTTTCATCTTACCTGGTTTAGGTATCAACACCATATCTGTGTCATAAAAAAAAATTGGTAGGATTTTTTCTTTCTTTCCCTAGTTTTTCAAATAGTTTGCATAGTATTGGAATTAATAATTCTTTAAATGTTTGTTAGATTCACATATAAATCCATATGGCCATGGAGATTTTTTCTTACGCAGTTGATTAATAGCTTGTTCTATTTCTTTTTTCCAAAATGGGATTATTTAAGTAATTTCTTTCTTCTTTTGCTAATCTGGGCAATCTATATTTTTGCAAATATTACTCCATTTCATTTAGATTATCAGCTTTATTGACATATAGTTGGACAAAATATATGTCAATTGAGCAAATTGGGCAAAATAATTCCTAATTATTGCTCTAATTTCCTCTTCATTGGTGGAAAGGTCTCCCTTTTCATTTTTGATGCTAAGAACTTGATTTTCTTCTTTCCTTTTTGTAATCAAATTAACTAAAGATTTATCTATTTTATTGTTTTTTTTCATAAAACCAACTCTTAGTTTTGTTTATAATTCCATAGTTTTGTTACTTTCAATTTTATTACTCCCCCATTTTATTTTCAGAATTTCAAATTTGCTATTTGTTTTTTTTAACTTATTATTTTTCTAGCTTTTTTAGTTGCAAGTTCAATTCATTGATCTTGTCGCATGAAATTATTGATTGTGTCTATGATTTGTTCTTTCACCCACTCCTTCTTTAGGATTAGAGTATGTAGTTTACAATTAATTTTTGTTCTATTTTCCCCTGGCCTTTTATTGCATGAAATTTTTATTGTATTATGATCTGAAAAAAATACATTTACTATTTCTGCTTTTCTGCATTTGATTTTAAGGATTTTATGCCCTTATACATGGTCAATTTTTATATAGGTTCCATGTACTGCCAAGAAAAAAATATATTCCTTTCTGTCTCCATTCAATCTTCTCCAAAGGTCTATCATACCTAACTTTTTTAGAATTCTATTTACCTCTTTAACTTCTCTCTTATTTATTTTGTGGTTTGATTTATCTACTTCTGAGAGAATAAGGTTGAGATCCCCTACTAGTATAGTTCTGTCTAATTTTTCTCTCAACTCTCTTAATTTCTCCTCTAGAATTTGGATGCTATGCCATTTGGTGTATATATGTTTAGTATTGAAATTATTTCCTCATCTATGCTATTTTTCCCCTTTTAAGTCTTACTTTCACTTATTTGAATATAAATCCCTGGAGGGCAAAAACTATCTTTCTGATTGTTTTTGTATTAAACAATGCCCAGCACAAAGTAAATTTAAAAATATATATTTTGAATCTTAAAAAAAAAAAAAACTTTTGAATTAAAAATTTTGTCTCATTCTCATCCCCACTGCTGGGAAGGCAAGCAATATGAAATAAATTATACATATGAAATTATGCAAAACATGTTTCCAGATAAGCCATTTTTAAAAGTTGTCATCTACAATAATCTTCTGGTTCTTCTTACTTCAATAACACACAGCAACATTGTGATAATCAATGTGATCATCATCATCAATTGGTCATCAATAATCAATTGTGAGAGATGGTAATTCTAACTAATACAATTATACAAGACAATTTCAAAAGACTCATGATGAAAATATCTATCATGCTTCAGCTGAAGCAAAAAGAAAAACAGGGTTAGCAAGTATGACCTCAGACAAAGCAAAAAGAAAAATAGATCTAATAAAAAGAGTTAAGCAAGAAAACTACAATTTGCTAAATAGGCACTTAAGACAATGAATCAATACTAAACATACATGCATCTAATAGTAAAGCATCCAAAATTTTATAGGAAAATTAAATGAGATAGAGAAAGAAATAGACATTGAAAGTGTAGTAGTGGGGAGCCTCAACTTTCTCGTCTCAGAATTAGATAAATCTAAGAAAAAGAGAAAGAAACTAAGGAGAGGATTAGAATTTAAGAAGAATTACCAAAGTATAGATTTGGAGAAAATTGAATGGGAATACAAATGAATATATATTTTTCTCAGTATTAAATGGAAACTGCACAAAAATTGATCATGCATTAGGATATTAAGATTTCACGAGCAAGCCAATTGGAAATTAAATAATCTAATTCTAAATAATGAGTGGGTTAAACATCAAATCACAGAAACATGTGATAATTTCTTTCATTTCTTTATTTTTTATTTTTTAAAATAATTGATAATTTCATCCAAGAGAATGACAGCAATGAGATAACATACCCAAACCATGAGATGCAGCCAAAGTAGTTCTTAGAGGAAATGTTACATCCCTAAATACTTATATCAATAAAATAGAGAAAGAGGAGATCATGCCCCATTTGGGCATGCAACTAAAGAAGATGGAAAAAAGAACAAATTAAAAGTCCTCAATTAAATACCAAACTAGAAATTCTGAAACTCAAAGGAGAGATTAATAAAATTGAAACTAAGATAACTATTAAGCTAATTAATAAAACTAAGAGTTGATTTTATGAAAAACTATTTGGAAAAATAGGTGAAGCAAGAGTCCTGCCAATTTCCTTCTATGACACAAACATGGTACTGATACCTAAATCAGAAAGAGCCAAAACAGAAAAAGAAAATTATGAACAGACAATTTTGAGATGATGAAATTTAAGCCATTTACAGTCATATTTAAAAATGCCCTATTGATTAGAGAAGTGCAAATCAAAATAACTCTGAGATATCACCTCACACCTCTCAAATTGGATAAAATGACAGGAAAAAATTATGATAAATGTTAGAGAGATATGGGAAAACTGGGATACTGATGCATTGTTGGTGGAGTTGTAAAATAATCTAACCATTTTATAGATAATATGGAACTATGCCCAAAGGGCTATAAAACTGTGCATACTCTTTGACCTATTAGTGCTATTGTATCCAAAGGAAATCACAAAAAAGGGAAAGGGACCCCATGTGCAAAAATGTTTGTGGCAGCTCCTTTTGTGGTAGCAAAGAATTGGAAAAGGTGTAGGTGCCCATCAATTGGGGAATGGCCAAATAAGTTGTGGTATATGAAGGTAATGGGATGTTATTGTTCTATAAAAATGATGAACAAGATGATTTTAGAAAGGTCTGGAAAGATTTATGTGACCTGATGCTGAGCAAAAAAAGCAGAACCAGAAATACATTGTACACAGTGACAGCAAGATTGTGAGATGATTAGCTATGAAAGATTTGTTTCTTCTCACTGGTTCAGTGATCAAGGCAACCCAATTAAACTTTGGACATAAAATGCCATTTATATCCAGAAAAAGAACTATGGAGATTGAATATAATTATCACATGCTATGTTTATTTCTTTTTTTCTGTGTTTTTTTTCTCTCCTGTGATTTTTCCCTTTTGTTTTTGTAATGTTGTGATTAGGTTTCTGGGACCAGCCTTGTTTTCAGCAGAGTAATCACCATGAGAATACACAGGGATCTTTATTATCTCCTTCATCTGGAGTCCAGCTAGCTTTCTGGAGGCCCTCCAGTATGGGTCTTGTTTTCAGTGGGGGAAGCAGGAGAGCCATCTGGAGTCTGATGAAGATGGAATGTCTCTCTCCTAGTCCTCGTTGGCTCTTCTATACTAAGGAAAGTGAATATGGGAAAATTAAGACTAGTGCATTGTTCATGGAATTATGAACTGATTCAAATATTCTGGAGAGAGATTTGGAGTTATGCCCCAATGATCTATAAAACTGTTTATATCCTTTGATCAATACAAAAATAGTTATACCAGCTCTCTCTGTATGGTCTCAGGTTCAGAAACTGAAGGGGTGTTTATCTATTGGGGCAGGGCTGAAAAAATGTATGTAATTTTGATGAAGTTCTTCTTATCTTTTTGATGCTTTTATTTATATTTGAAGTTGAAGAGATGTTGAAGTACTATTGGACTGTGACAAATGATGAATAAGATGCTTCAGAAAAACCTGGAAAGATTTACATGAATGGACACAAAGTGAAGTGAGCAAAACCAAGAGAATATTTTATATATATAGTGACAGAAAGATTATACAATGATTGACTGTTAATGACTTAGGTATTCTAAACATTTCAAAGATGAAAATGCCATTAACCTCCAGAGAAAGAATTGATGGAATCTGAATGGAGATCAAAACATACTATTTTTTTAAAACTGTTTTTTTGCCTGTGTCTTCTTTCACAATGTGCCTGATGTGGAAATCTGCTTTACATGGCTGTACATATGTAATCTGTATCATATTGTTTGCTTTCTAAATGTGGAGTTAGGGGTGGGAGGAAGGAAAAGAGAGAATTTAGAGCTCAAAATTTTTTTTAAAAAAAATGTTCAAATTGTTTTTACAGATAATTAAAAAAATAAAATATTAAACAATGAAGAGACTCATTATATAAACCCAATGATCTATAAATATTGCAAAAGAATGGAAAAGACTTTGAGGATTTCAGACAATGAACAGTAGCATAAAGCCAGGTGAATTCACTCAGAATGAGCTCTTTGAATTACTTGACTTATTTAATTATTCAAGTATCATAGATATGCTGATAGATTATTAATACCTGTGAACTAATCATTAGGTAACCCAAAGAGGAGATGCTAAGAAAAATGGCAACCCTATTGATCAAGGAAGGCATTATTACAAAGAAAATAAATCATATACAAGTCTGAAAATGACATTCCCCAGGAGGGACAAAAAGCCTGTGAATTCTGTATTTATCAGAAAAGTAAATATATCCTCCAGAAAAAAAAACAAAAAACATTAAAAGGCTTATATTCCAGCAAAACACTGGCCAGTACCAGAAGCACAAAAGATTAATGGATTGATGGAGAAACTTAAAAGGCTAGTTCTTGGCTTTTTGTAGGGTTTTAAAAAACAATAATCTAGGATCACCTAATAGGCATATTTGAAATCTAGAAATGTTGTATGGTCCTGATAAGATTTCATAAGAAGCTAAGACTACATTTATCAATTTTATTATTTAGTCTAAAGGAAAAAAAAAACTTGACTTTGTAGTCATATTATATATTCTATTTTAGAGTCTACTGTAGAGGAGTTAGAGAAAAACCTGTGAAGAAAGTCACACCAGATTAAATATATAGAGATTTAGGGATATCTCAGAACAGTGAAATATCCCTACATGGAACTGACATAATTGCCATCAGTTCAGTCTCTTATGATAAGATATAGTATACTAGTTAGCTTTCTGGAGGTCTTTGGACCAGGCTTCATTTCAGCTGAGTAATCATCATGAGAATAGCCAGAGATAAAGTCCAAAAGTCTTTATTGTCTCCTTCATGGTCTGTCTTCTTGCCTGGGGCCTGGGCTAGCTTTCTGAAGGCCCTTCAGATGGGCCTTGGTCTCAGTGGAAAAATGAAGGACAGGCTAGCCACCACAGTAATGGAAGTGTCTCTCTGAGTTCGAGAGCTTGAGCTCCAGTCGCCAGTCCACTGTCTTCTCAGAGTCTATCTCTGGCTGAGTTTGTCCCAGTTTATATGCTCTATTATAATTACATCATTACAATATACTGAGTATAAACCAATCATTATATCACTAGGGCAATCATACTGAACTAGAAAACTCACAAGCTAAACTAGATAACCATTGTCTTATCAATTCCACTGAGTTAACACATTTTTTAAATCAATCATACTGAGCCTTAAGTACTTTTCTCCAGAGTTCTGGTCCATTACAGTAAAACAGCCATATCTTTCCTTATCTTTGTGAAGAGGTCAATCTCTACTGACCTGGGGACATGTTACCAAGTGACACAGACATAAAGCTAGGAAATTAAGCTACATATGGAGAATGCAAAAAAGTTGGCTAGCTTAGAAGCATAAATGCTATTATGTCCACTATGTGTATGGACAAAAAGTCTATAACAAAAGAGGAGTCTGATTCTTTGATTATATCCTGGTAGAGGTATATCATATATGTCACCCTCAAATTTCCTTGATTTTTCACTTTGCCCAGAATAATTGTTTTCTCTACTATTTCTTCTTTCCCTTGATTTTATCATGCTTGCCTCCTGTTTTGCAAACAGATTATATTTGTAGTAAGTGCTAAGGAAGATTAATGTGGATATAGATATCTTCTTTCAAATATCACATGACAGAAAAGTTATAGTGATACCAAAGGAACATATAAAAATTATATGTGATTTCAAGAAGATGGACTATAGCCTTATTTCATTGAATCATAATTTTTATTTGCAATGAATTTCTGTGGATTATTAGCAGCAAGAGCAGATAGATAATGAAAGATTGAGAGAAATTGTACATGACAAAGGAAACAAGTGATGCTCAAGTATGCAAGTAAGTGATGTTCTGCTTTTACCACTGAGACAATGGTAGAGTTTTGCAATGGAGTGCCACATCCTACACAAGGTACCAGAAAAGAATCAGTGCTATCTAAGGTACATTGTTCTGTGGTCAGTAGAGTGGTAATATCATGATTTTGGACATTTGGATCAAATAAAAGCCATAGACGTAACAAGACAAAATATATTTTTAGTTCAAGAAATCAGCAAATGTAATTAAGTAGTATTAAAGTTGTGGTGTGGATAAAATTCATTATTGTATATTTGGAAGCTATAAGTACCAGCAAACCTTTGGAAATTGTTCACATTATCTTTCTGTCTCTGACCAATTACAATAAAAATAGATTATATCTCATTGATGATTAATTTTTCACCAGGTATGCACAAATATACCCAACCTTAAACTTCATAGTTGCTAAAGTATTGTGGGAGAAGTTTTTTCAATATAGATATTCCTTTCCAGAATATATTCTTATCAAAGTAGAGACTTAGAAGATTTATCAAAAGAGAATGAAAAAGAGTAAATATGTGTATAGAAAGACAACCAGGAAAGAACAATAAGGACAATGTCACAAAAACATAGGAATGAGTATTAAGGAGAAGAAGTTAATAGATAACATCAAAAATTGTAGAGAAGTCAAGAAGACTGAAGACTGAGAAAAGGTCATTGGATTTGGTCATTAAGAAATTGTTAGCACTTCTGCAAAGAGCACTTTCTGTTGAATAATGAAATCATAGATTAGACAAGTAGAGAGTTAATAGGAAAGTGAAAGTAAGTGGAAGCACCTATTGTAGACTGTTTTCTCAAGTAGTTTAGCCATAAAGGATAAAAGAAACATTACATGGTGTCTAAGAGACATAGACAAATCAAGTAAAAAAAATTGATGAGGGTGATATGGATGTGTTTGGAGACAGTAGGAAAGTAGACAGTGGAGAGTGACTAAAGATAACTTTGAGAATGGTAGTGATAAAGGGGGCATTTTTTTTTTTTTTTGGAGAAGATATGATGAATGATGCAGAGGGTTTTGCCTAGGCAAGGAGCAACTTCTTCACGAGAAACAGAAGTGAAGTGAAGTTGGTGAAGATAGTGGCAGAAATCATCCTAATTATGTGAGACGAGGAAGAGGAAAGAAGAGGGAGCTTATGGCAAAAGTTTCACTTTTTTTCAATGAAATATGAGGCAAAGTTTACAACTGAGAGAGTAGAGTTGGGGAAAACTATTGAGATTTAAGGAGATAAGAAAAGGTTTAGAAAAGCCATTTTGGTGATAATGAATCCACTAGAAATGCATATAAAACCTGCCTTGCTTCAGTGAGGAGGCCAATGGAGATTATATAGCATAACTTTTTTTTCATTGTATTTTTTTTAATAGCTCTTTATTGACAAAACATATGCATGGGTAATTTTTCAAGACTGATCCTTGCAAAAACTTTTGTCCCAACCTTTCTCCTCCTTCCCTCTACCTCCTCCCCTAGATGGCAGGTAGTCCCATGCATGTTAAATATGTTAAAGTATATATTAAATACAATATATGTATACATATTTATATAGTTATCTTACTGCACAAGAAAAATTGGATTTAGAAAGAAGGTAAAAATAACCTGGGAAGAAAAATAAAAATGCAAACAAACAATAATAGAAAGAGTGTAAATATAGCATAACTTTTTAACAGATCCAGTACTATTACATTTTGACTGAAGACAAATATGAATTATTCAGAACAATATGGGAAGATTTGTGTAGTTCATTTATCCCTTGGAGATTTAATAAGTATCTCGTTTGTGCTAGACACTATGTTAAATCCTAGGGAAAAAAAAACTTGAAATAAAAAAAAAATCAAAGAAAATGTAAAGAAATTTAATTTGAAGGTGCTTTAAATTTTCTATTATTAGTAAAAGAAGATTCTTAATTAATTAAGCCTTTGGTATGGACTAAGGACATTTTGGAAGAGTGCACAAAAGAGAGAGGGAATAGCTTTTATTAAAGGTAGTCTACATAAATATCTTTACAATTTTTTTTTTTTACAAATATTAACTCATTTGATTCTCACAACAATCCTGGGAGGTAGGCATTGTTACTACCTTATTTTACACTTAAGGAAATTGAGATAACAGAGGTCACCTGACTTGCTCAGGTGATAGGATCAGCTTGTTTACAAGTAGTAAGGAAGACAGGATTTCCACTCAGGTCTTCCTGACTCCAGACCCACTACTCAGTCCACTGTACTACCAAGTTGCCTCTAAAAATGGATAAAAGTGAAGAAAGCAGAACCAAGAGAATATCTTCAGTAATAATATAAAGGATAATACCTCACAGCAGCTGAATTTTGATGACCTATAATTAAAAACTGATAAGGCAACATGCCTTTCTCTGCTCACTAGAAAAGTAGGGACTACAGAAATAGAATGGAAAATATATTCTCTGAGGGTATCCATCAGTGGACTTTGCTTTCAAGTTTTTCTTTAAAGGACATTTTGGACTGGAATTTGGAATTATGCCCAAAGAGTTATTAAACTGCCTAGCTCCTTTGACCTAGAAATACCACTACTAAGTTTATTTCCAAAGGTAATTAAAGAAAAAGGAAAAGAAGCTATATGTTTTAAAATATTTATAGCAGCTCTCTTTTTGGTGGCAAAACATGGATATTGTGGGAATGCCCATCAATTGGGAAATGGCTAAATGGTATATGATTGTAACAATGAATCTGATGATTTTAGAAAAACATGAATAGACTTGCGTGAAATAATGAAGAGTGAAATGAGCAGAACCAAAAAAGCATTGCATATAGTAATCACACTATTAGGCTTTTTAACTTTAAAACTTTAAAAAAAATTTGTTTTTTTAAAATTATAATATTTATTATATACAATATATATAAAGTTTTTTCAAAATTTATTTTATTTGAAAAAACAGTTAGAAAAAAAGAAAAAAAGAAAAGGAATACTAAACATAATAACGCAAAACAAAGAAGAACATTGTTATATGTCCAGTAGCACATCAGGAAGGATTTAAAATATGTAATCACAAATTACCATATCAAGAAAATATATATTAGTAGAATATATTATATTCATTAGCTATATTATTTTAAGAACAACTGAATGATTGAGTTATTTGACTATTACAAATACCAATATTTACTACAAAGGACATATAAAGGAAGATACTATCTGCATCCATAGAAAGAACTGATAAATAGATATACAGAATGATTACATACATATATATATGTATATATACATGGATATACATGCATTCACATACATATACACACATATATGTGTGCTAGTGCTAGTGATTTCTAGAGTGGGAAGAGGAAGGGAAAAAAGATAGAAGTTACATAATTATTTTATTATATATTTAAAAGGAATAGCAAATTGTATACAATAGATTTGCAGTTTCATATTCAATCATTTAAAAAAATTATACTGTTATGGCAATGCCTATTTAATTCAATAAATTAAAAATAAAATTAATTTAAAAATTTTAAATAAGGGAAAGTAAAACTAAAAAAAAAACCCACCACAAAATATATTAAAAGGAACAAAGACACTTGTGAAAAGAAGGGATGAGATAGGATTATTATCCCAAATGAATTCTATATACTTCCTTTGCAGAAACCATATGTCAAGACTTCAACCAAGAAGTCATCTTTCAATCATATCTGCTGATGTGATGTAGAATTTTTCATGTCTCTTGAATAATGAAATGATAATGTGATTTTTCTTCACTGGTATAATTCTAAGTTAGGAATTCATTTTAACACCATTTCTCACTAATTGTAAGACTGATTTAAATGAGAAGTAATTAATCTATGCATGTTTATGTGTGTGTGTGTGTGTGTGTGTGTGTGTGTGTGTGTGTGTGTATTTAATGGATTCCAAAGCAATCGTTAAATGGAAGTTGCCTAAATTAAAAAATCATTCTTTAAAAAATAATATTTGCTGGAGTTAAATGCAGTGACAAAGAGGCTAAACCTTTGAAAGTATATAAGCAATCTTCGCTCAGAAAATATTACTAGACTATGTATCCAGTGAACAAGATAGTCAAGCAATATACAAAATACTCCCATACTTAGAAATTCTTCCTAGGAACATTCCTTTACCTTCTTTATTTTTCTATTTTGGAGTGGAATTTACCTATTTACCTCTTTTACTTGTGTCTCCCTCTCCTGATTTTTCATTCTTTCCAGACAGAGGTGACCCCCTCTTTCTTTAAAGTCTCCTAATACTTTGTATATTTATTATAAACTTTATTTCTCAAATTTGTTTTTTTTTTTATTTTTTTGTGCCTGCATTATTCCCCCTTCAAAATTGTAAGCCCCTTGAGTATCCTTTTTTCCCCTAAAACACATGTTGAAAGTAGTTCTATATGTATTTAAATGTTTGTTGAATGGAATCTTCCAATAATAACCCTCTGAAAAAGCCACAACAATCCATGTAACATTTGATGCCATAGAATTTAAAACAGTAGCTCACTACCTTTCCCTATCACACTTTCCATTATAGCTATAATACCATCAATGAATGCTCTTTGAACCTTGCTGCTTGCCCTACCCCTGACTAGCTTTTTAAGGGTACAGCTACACGTCCCTGAGTTTATAGAAAAATATACTTTCTTAACAAGAAATGTACTTCCCTAAAATCCAAGTGGAGTTTTGAGAAACTCTCTAGGTTCTATCATGGCAGGTATGACTCAGGTCTATTAATAATGCCAAAATTAAATCAGGTTCTCAGAATGAATGAGGATGGTACAGGAAATAAATCCTGTAAATGTTATGATTCAAGAAAATCATATTACCATAGCATCTCCATATTCAAGTGACTCAATAAAATGCCTTATTGCTCTTGTGGAAATGATTGAAAGGCCATTTCTTCATTCAACTCTGTAAGATTAATGTCTATAGGGAATTTACAGAAGAGTTTTATTTCAGGGTGTCTTTGAGGGCATTGCAGAGTGACTTCAAAAAGAATTTTGGGTTTCCATAGATTGATGAGAAAAAATCAGATAGAAATTAACAATGAGAAATATTCAAACAGAGAGCCAGTAAGGATAAATATGAAAAAGAAGAAACCTAGGTCCAAGGAAACAGCTTCATCCAGGGAACAATAAACCCCATCATTAGAATTCATAAAGACCACTGTTGTGTCAATACTATAATTATTTAGTGGTTATAAAAACCACTCAGGTCAGTCATAAAATTATTTGAAAATTACAAATCTATAATTAGTACAATTGAATTTAGCAATTTGAAGAAAGGTCTTTCTAAAGTTCCCTTCTCTGAAAGACTGACAAAGAAGATCAGTTAGACAGTATGGCAAATTAATGGAAGCTCTAAGTGAGATGCTGACAGTTGCCCTTCTTTACATGTAGAAGGGAATGAAGAGGCTTATAAAACTGAGAACTCAGGAGGATTCAGTTGCTTCTTACTTCTTTCAACTACTTTCTTCTGATGTTACCACTGAAACAAGTCCATTGCAATGACAGATAAGTTTGTTTAGTTGAGTTGTTACCAATTTCACATCAACCATTCTAGTCTTATTCTGTTCATTACAGTGAAAATGTCATTCTTTCTAGCAAAAAGCAAAACAAAACCAGAAACAAAATAAGAACTCAGTAGCTTTTTATTCTCTCAGTTTTCAGTGATCATCATCCCATCTACTCTAATACTCCAAGCTATAGTTCTTATACTTCATTTGACCCAGTTGTTTCACCTAACATGAGTGAAAAAACAAAACAAGAAAATCTTCCTCTTTAAACTATACATTGCTTCCTTCAATATCAGCTCATTTCGAGACCTTTGATACTGTTTACAAGATTGTCCCATGCTCTTATTATCCTCTATTACACACCATCTGATGTACATTTCTTTTTAAAAATCTTAGTCTGTTGATTTCTCTGTATAGCCACTTTTTTTCTCATAAAATTATGATTTTTCATTAAGTAATATAAAATAGTATAATTTGTGTTTTTAGGATTGAATTGAGAGTTATAATAAAAACAATATACTATATCTTAACTCTTTGCAACTTAGGCTAGTTGATTCTTAAAAGGAATAAAAGTCTATCCTTAAGACTAGATAAAAGAAATAAAAACTTAATCATAGATATCACTTCTTAAGCATTTGAGTACAAGGCAGCCACACAAAGTGCTGGGCAGCCTTCTACTAACTTTGGTTAGTAAAAAATGATGAGCAACATAAGCTTTGCCCAGTGGAATCAACTGTCGGTTTTTTCAATATGTCTCCTTTTTGTTATAGTTAAGTAAACCCCATTTTGTTAACTGTTTAATGTTAACTTTTTAATAAGTATTTGAACAAATCATTGATCATTTTATTCCATCATCAAACTATGAAGATTAAAATTATCCCAGCAACAAGAAAAAAAAAACTGAGACAGAGCTCTGAACCAATGGCACTTTTTCAAAGAATTCATTATCCACTCTAATAAAGTGGACCTCAGATTTCCCTTACACTCTGAGATGCCTTCTTCCAGGGTTCTATTTTTACAGAGCTTTTATAGAGCTAATTCCAGAATAATTCCATTGATTAACATGTAATGCATAAGTTAAACTAATCAAAATAATATGTTAGCAGGGTCACGAGTTGGGTAAAGTAAGGAATATCTCCTCACAAAATGTACATGCTATTACAATCAGTGACCTAAGATGTCATAAGATGGTCATCTGCTCCTACTGGGCAAGTGATTGGCTCAATTGGTTAAAAAAAAAACACATTGGAGGGGTGGGACTTATCATATAGTTATTATCTTTGCAATGCTGGGCTTGGTCACATGACTAGTTAAAACAAGGTTGAGGACCTTTCGTTAACTTCCTATTGTTAAGCAAATGAACCTAGAATTTGTAGCTTACAGCTCTGGGGCCTTAGATATTTTGTTATGAGTCTATCAAAATGATTAATATTGATCTGAAATAGAGTAGAAGTCCAAATAAATTGTTTCTCCCAAAATCTATTCTAACCATGAATGTAGCTTGTGCCAGGTACAGACCAGAACAATCCTGTAGTCATTCAGAGTTAGAATATAATTATTACATTGAAATGGAGGCTAGGCAGTGTGGAAGAAGTTGAGCCTGAATTGTACATCATGTTTCTGATGATTCTTTTGGTGACTGATGCTCCTAGAGATGGAGATTTTCACTGTGAGGTACCCTTGACTCCTGATAGATTGGAGAGCAACTTACTATCATCCTTAAACTCAGTCAAATATGGCCTCTGTCCCAGGCTTCTACTTCAGGGAATCCCATGCTTTGAAGAACCCTGACCATTGTAAACACAAACATTTATTAAGAGGGGGAGTGGGAAAGGGAATACTTATCGTCTTACAGCCTTCATGTCTAAAGAAATATTGAGAGGTAGCTTAGCTTAGAGCAGACCAGTCCTTGACGCCTGCTAGCTATATGACCAGGACAAATCACTTAAATTCTTAGTGTCTTATGACAAGCATTCTCCAAATTGTTTTGATAGTACGTATCTACGGGTAATGTATAAATTATATGCACATAAAAATTATAATTAAAAAGGAGGTACATGTAAAATAAATAATTTGACAATATTTTAACTTATTGAGACAAAAATCTTTTTGCTCTAAAATATTAGTAAGAAAAGTATGATTGAATGTTTTATTATTTTAAGAAAATTAGTGTATATAACCTTGAGGATAAGATAGGCTTATAATGAATAGTTTTAGTAATTAATTATTTGGTTAATTTGATTTTTATAGTTAGTCAAACATATAGATTTAAAAAAAATTTTTTTTGAAAGCTACACAAAACAACAGTCACAGGTCACATAAGTCAATGTTTTTATATTAATCAGAGAAATCATTTTTAGGATAGAGACTGAATCTAAGGAATCACTGGGATTAGGAAGCCCAAAGTGAGGTAATTCCCTTTATCAAGACAGGTCTACATCTTTTCTACATCTCTAAATTTAGAGATTTAGACTTAGATAATCAATATGTTTTGTATTCATCAATATATGCTAGAGGCAGAGCATGAAAACTGGGTCTTCTTGACTGAAATAAAATCTCTGTTTACTATGCCATATGGACTCTACTAGTTTTTTATACCTGATTTCTTTGGAGTAGATATTTCATTCCATATTTTATCTGAAATCACGTAGTGTTATTATTCATATTGTGTTTGCATAACTAGTTTTATACAATTTATTTTAGCAGTAGGACCAAACTCTATCTGCAATCTTTTACTTCTGGGCATGTGTCTAGTATGTTCCCCTATTTTCTTAGATGTAAGTTCTCTTCCACTTAAAATTTTCTTGGATTCTTTGTATCTCAAACTTGTACTTGTCATAATGTATCCTAACTTAGATGTGTAGGTAATAAGTAAATAAATAAAATATGTATGTAATAATTTAAACTCCATGGAGGAAAAGATTATATATTTTTAAAAGAGTGCCTAAATCAGCAAGCACATATTAAGACCTACTATCTGTCGGGTATTGTGCTAGGAGCTAAAATTACCAGCACCAATCAATTCCAGCTATGTTGGAGAGGCAAAATGGTTCACAGATGAGTAAATATAGGAGATTAGATAGGGATAGCTAGCTAACTGGATAGAGATTGATCTGTAGATTATATTTGATATATTAATCATAGTAATAACTTCTAGAACATAAGCCTCTAAGTTTCTTTTCAAAATATTAATCACTAATATTATGATTTTAATTGTAATAAACTTAAATTTAAAATTATTCAATGTAATAAAGGGGCAAAATGGTGATTGACGTCAATGTGTACATGTGCCCTAATTTACTATGTTTTATAAATGATATATTGTGTTATTTAATATTAAATAGAGGTTGCATGGTTTGGGTTTTAATAATCTGATTATTTGAATTTTATACTTTTTTATGTCTATATTTTAACTGTTGTAAATATATTGCAAAGGGCATCGTTTTAAATATGAAATATTTTATATTTGTATAAACAAGTAAATTCATTTTATTTCATTTACTAAATTTTAATTTTGATGTACTTTTTTAATGCAAGGAAATTATATTTTACTCCCAAGGAAAAGTTTCAAAAAACAGGGCATTTTGAAATGTAAACAGCAGCAATATTTCATTCTCAGGTTTTGTTTTTATTTTATTTTATTTTATTTTTTGTATTGCCAAGCCAACAAATAATATTTAAAGTAAAAATACCTGTAAATTTTAGGCTAAGATACAAAAATAATTTCCACAATTATCTCTGTGACAAAAACCAATATTATTATGACATTCTATGAAAGATTTCCCATTTTAATTTTAAATTATTTTATCTTTAACATTTATTTAAACATTTTTGAGGTCTATGTTCTCTCCCTCCTTCATGTCCCTCCTATACTCATTTGAGAAGATGAGAAATTTTGATGCCAATTATACATATGAAGTCACATAAATTTTTTGCTCTTAGTTTTAGTGAAGTTCCCTCTAGAGAATCCCTATTTGTATCTTTTGATTTGTGAGACACAAGACAATTTTGATTAATTCTTTTCAGACTGTAAATGTACTGTGAATTTCCCCAATCCTGGCATCTCCCCAATGTGTGTTTACTCACACTTAAGTTTTTGGCATAATTTTGCAAATTTTTCATTTGTTTGTATGACTGTTTAAAAACTGGGATTTTTTTTGCATTATTAAGTTAAATATGAAAAATCTGGAATCAGTAGATTGGTACTACTAGAAATATTCATATTGTTCCTTTTGTATTTAAATAGACCTAGATTTTTGACTTTAGTGATAACAAAATGCTGAACAACTTAGTTGAGAGTGACTATGCTGAAAATTCACAATTAGCTAATATTCTTAGCCTTTTCTCTAACTGAACCTCTTTGTCTTCTTGTCTGGTAAGATTGCGATTCCATTTGGTTTATCCTGGAAGTAGTAAAGATACATGAGGGAATTTAAGATAAGAGAACCAGAGGAAATTGTCTGGACCTCTATGAGTATAAAAGAATTGAAATTCCTAGAGGATTTTTATATGCCTTCTATCAAAAGCAATATATTTTGTGCAAACCACATGGGGATTTCCTTACTTACAGAGGGAATCATTAAAACGGTTTTAAATGCAGGACAATTTTCTCATTTGATAATGGGTGAATATCTGCTACGTGTAAGTATTGTACTGTGCTCTAGAGTTATTAGCATCAACTCTTACTGCCAAGTTGACTACAGGTCCCAAATCCCTCTGAGGAGAGCTTCATGTAGTTTGGAAAACTAAACTCAGACTTTGTTTCTGTTTGAAATGGAAGCCAGTTTTCTTTGTCTTTATTTATTTATTTGCTCATGGATTGAGGAAGCGTTGGTAAACAAATAGAGATATTTAGTAAACTTTGAAATTCTTCTTATTTTGTTGAATCTGAAAATTTTATATTTGCAGATAATTGTTATTTTCATTTGCTCATATGGGATATATATGATCCTGTATCATTGGCTATTTGGAGATTTTACTGACTAACACCAGGAAAGCTAGTGAAAGTTTATGCCTCCCTTGAGACTTGCATTGAATTTGGGACAAGAAGAACTTTGAATTAAGGACAAAAATCTATATTTGGGAGGAGAAAATGTACCTCTGATTTTTTTTTGTCAGGATATTTGTTTTTTAATTTGGCATTTAAGAAGTCATATGGAATTCTGCCACATATATTTTGTTGTGATTCTTTGGTGCAAGCCATCATGGAAGGTGCTTAAAAGAACAATGCTTAATTATCTTCCAGAGCTTTGAAACAGTTTTGGAATTGTGGATATGGACAAAAATGCCAATTGTGCCCCTGTCAATTTGCTGAGGATAAGCAGGAGTGCTTAATCACTTTTCAATCTCAGTCCAAATTGTTCACTGTAACTTCCTGGAACTTCCATTGAAAAACTCTGCATAGTTCAGGATCAGGGGTCCCTTTCCTAGTCTAAAGGAAATAATTGCTCTTCCTCAGATGTCTATTAGGTATCTTTAACCAATAACTCTATAGCTAGATTGCTTGAAGGACAAATGACTTTCTTTTTAGTACTCCAGCTACTTCTTCAGAATAATATCTTTTTTTAATTTCCAAGCATACTTTTATCCTTTTCCTTTCTTCCTCTATTTGACATTTTTCTACTTTTCAACCTCCTTCCAGAATTTCCAACTATCGAGGATCTGTTCAAAGAGTTTTTGTTCACAGGGTTATATTTATACTTATTTACTATATTAGAAATAAAAAATGATTTTGAATTTGTAGACCTTCTGAAAGGGTTTCAGAGACCCCAACAATTCTTTGGACTACACTTTGAGAATCACTGGTTTAGAGGATCAAGGATGCAATTGTTGGGAAGTGCAGAAGAGTGTGGAAGTTGTATCCTCAAACCAAGTGGAAGAGGAATAGTTGTTTATATAAACAATTCTAAGGTGAAAAAGATTTGATATCCTTTCTCATATTCCATTGAAAGAGGGAAGTCCTGGAAAGTGGAGGTAGGTCTCAGTTTTGACTCTGGAACTGGGTCAAGGTGTATCCATGGAGGTAATAAACATTTGGCTACCGAAAATGTCCTTAATGAAGGTCAGATGATTCAGGATAAAGCTTAGTTGATTGGTTGTATTGATCTTTGTTGAAGCCCTGATGTTCTTGATTATGTTCTACTCATAACTGCAATTTGATTTTGGGAGACTCATTGTGAACTGCAGAGATCTGGTATCATTCACCATATGTTGGATAGTCAGTTTTGAAGATGGATGGTTAAAATTGGGATTTGATCTTTGCTATTCTTCATGAAGTTATTCCTTCAGAACCTGTTATGCCAATTGCCATCTTCTATTTTGCTTTCTGCTATTCCACTTTAATTTTTCTTTTCTCCTTTCAGTATTTTTTATGCCACTTTTCCTTATACCTCCATGATCAAAATTGTTCAGTATATGTCTAAAATCACTTGATTTGTAGAAAGACTTTTAGAATCTTGCCTTTAATGGATGAGGTGAAATGATAGTAACAATCCTATGCAGGTTACATGGTTGTTTTTTTTTCTTGAAAGGCTTTGAAATTGTCAATGAAATTTACTTGTCTCAGGGAACTAATGACTGTGTGGTTGATGCAGCTTCCTTGTCACTTGAATAAGAAAAAAAATGGTACAAAGAGCTATACCTCTTTCTTCAGGCTTCCAACCACAGACCAACAGTAGGAACAACACAGAACTATCATAAAAGAACTTTTTTTTAAAATTTGCTGAGGCAATTGGGATTAAGTGACTTGCCCAGGGTCACACAGCTAGGAAGTACTAAGTGTCTGAAGCTGGATTTGATCTCAGGTCCTCCTGACTTCAGGGCCAGTGTTCTATCCTATGCCACCTACCTGCTCCAGAACTCATTCTTTTACAATATACAATTATTGTGTTATGTAGTTAGCATTGCCATTGCCAAGTTAAGCAACAATAGAAAAAAGATGGAGTTTTCAAGGAACACTTTGAAGAGCAATTATCAAGCACTGCCATGGATGGAAAATTTGATTTGAAAATGCTATCAAAGATCTGTGAAAAGTATTGGATACGTATTTCATTAACAAAGTAGAAAATTCAAAGGTTTTATTGCCTAATTAAAACAATAATGACAACAGAAGATGATTTTTTGTATTACTCTCAAAAAAACTGAAAGTAAAAGCCAAAAGATTAAGGGAATACAAAGAGTCAAAGTAGAGGGAAAATTAAATCATCAATTCAAATCTATCAAAATCTCTATTACAGAGATTTAAGAAGCAAGTACTCAAATGAAAGGAGAGAAGCCCCAAAGGAAGAGGATATGGAAATTTTCTGATCCTCTGTATGGTTGTTTGGGGAAGGAGGAGAGGGTCAACACAACAAACATGGAAGGCAGATTAATTGAGAAACAGAAAATTTGCATATTATTAATGTTATGAATATCAGAACAGTTTTTCAAAGAAGTTACTAAAACTTTAAATTCTGCAAAACAGATCAGATAAAATCCATATTTGTTGGTTCAAACATTTCACAGTAATATATGAATTACTATTAAACACTTTATCAGATTATTCTCATATATACTACCTTTCTTTTTTTTTTTATAGATTTAATAGAATACTTTCTTGATTATTTACCATATGCAGATAATACAATCAAGTATTTCATGACAATGTTATAATACCTTTCTTAACAGAAAACATTATGTATTTACTATAAAAAGATGAGACTCCCACCAACTCTCCAAATATAGGCCAGTTACATGTATGTACATATACATATGTCCACATTACACATGTATTACATGTGCATGTACATAAAACATTTATAGCTTGTATTACTTTTCAAAAATATCTATGAACACAAGATAACATATTAGCTGAAGAGGAAAAGGTGGTGCCAAAAATTCGCAGGGGTAAGAAGATTACATTATTATTTATTTGGTAATTATTGAACAAGTCTTCAGAAAATGTCATAACATTTATACTGTCTTTACGGATGATAGTAAATCCTTTGACTCAATTCCACATTCATGGTTTATTAACTACAAATATATATAGTGAGAACACTATAGTATTTGACATAAACATGAAAAACTATTCAACATGATATTGCCACATCAATGACAAGAACAACTGATAAAAAAAAATGTGGCATTTTTCAATGAGACAGTCTAAGTCCATTAGGGATCTGCTAGCTTTAAATCCATTATCATCTCTCCTAAATGGAACTAAGCATGGCTTTCAAAATAAAAAGAGTCAAATAAAAAACATCTTATTAATCATTCAATGTACATAGATGAAATAAAGTTACATGACTCACAAAATACCCATTCTATCAAGTCTTTCCAGCCATGGAATCCATTGCTAATGTTTTCAAAAAGTCAATTGAAATCTATTAAAATTTTTTAAAATAAGCTCTCAGGAGAGATAGACAAGAAAGACTTCAAGCCTGAACCCAAAGATCAAATACGTATATATATGTATGTTTGTGTATATATATATATATATATATATATATATATATATATATATACATATATATATATATATGTATGTTTGTATATATGTATACACACAAAAGCATCCTAAGATCAAAAATCAACAAGAAGAAAATGATAAAAACAATTAACACTTATATGAAACCAATCTTAATATAGGCTCTTGGAAATGTAAAATAAAGAATAAGAAATATGGAAAGCATCCAAACAAAAATCTGCATACAATTATTATAATTTATATATAATTTTATAAAGATGAACATTTTCTCATCAAAAAGGATTCATAGAGATTCATTTAAGCTATGAGAAATGGCTGACATGGGTGCAGGAATGATTTTAGAAATATTACTCTTTACTGAATCATAATCATGGCTGAGAATAGACGTATACCATTCATTTTGTTAAAACAGTCAATCAACAAATATTTATTTTTCTCCTATAGGATAAAAACTGTGCTAAGAACTATAGACACAAATGCAAAATACAAATACAAAAAAATTAAACATTTTTACTCTAAAGGGAACCCCAAAATACATATAAATATGTACAGAATAATTAAAAAGAAGATAATAGGTACAAATCAGTTAAGTACAAGGTAGTTTGAGAGAGAGAGTTAGGAGAATCAGGAAAGAATTTTTGGAGAAGATAGCAAATAAAGATTTCTTCTCAAGAAGGTGGGGAGGAATGGGAAAGAGGGACAGAAATTGGAACCTACAATTAAAAAAAAAAGATAATGTTAATTTTACATATAATTTGGAAATACTTAACAAATATATAGATTTTTAAAAAGAGAAATGATAGTGATTAAACTGAATCTTAAAGTAACAAAAAGATTCTATGAGATAGAAATAAGAAGACCGTTCATTGCTAAGCACCGTCATCTCTCCAATGGAATCATCTTTCCAGTTACTGGTATATTATTTCCTTCTTCCTGAACCCTTTCATCCCTCCCTCCCTTTCTTCCTTCTTTCCTTCCTTCCTTCCTTTCTTCCTTCTTTCCTTCCTTTCTTCCTTCTTTCCTTCCTTCCTTCCTTCCTTCTTTCCTTCCTTCCTTCCTCCCTTCTTTCTTTCTTTCCTTCCCTCCTTTGTATACCAATGTTTATCAATAATTGTGTTATTGGGGTAAATGAGTAGAACATATTACTGTCCAAAAAACAGTGTTATCTCTATACCTGGATTAGAAAGAGACACAATAAAAGAAGCAATTGAGAAACTACTCAGATTTGAAGAGGGAAGTCACTGAAAAATCTTCACCTAATGCAAATTTCTGAAATTCAAGATAATAACAAAAACATCACTGATAGCTCCAATGAAATTGATAATAAAATATTCATAACTTAGACTGGAATTCAGAGGAGGGGAAGTCCTTTTATACATGTATGGCATAAATTCTTGTAGCAGAGCCATGATATCAAATGAGTAAAAAGCTGGTCTTTGCTAAAAACAAAACAAAACAAAACAACAACAACAACAACAACAAAAACACGACAAAGCAAAACCCCATATTATCTGACAAAAAAAAAAAAACCCTTCAGAAGCCACACACACACACAGTAGTATATATGACAGCCATTGCCATGGAAAGAACTGCAAGTGAAGATAGAGCTATTAAGGAATAGCCACAAAGATAGGAGTCAAATTCCAGTGACAGAAATGGTGCATAAGGTTAAAGTTGTAAAACCAATTTAACCTTAATTGAAAGAAGAATGAAGAAATCAGAGGCCAGAGAGATTCCAAGAAGAAGGAGGGGGATGTAGAAGGAAAAGGTTGTAGAAAACTTCTGGTCTTCTATATGGTCCGAAGATGTGCTATGCAATGAAAATGAAACTTATATCACATGATAAACAGAATTGCACCAAAGTGGAAAGTGGAATTCCAGATAAGATGTATAATTATTTACTTTAATGCTTCATAGACATGCATGGATTACTAGCAAAGCACTTTACTTTTTTTTTTTTTAATAACTTTTTATTGATAGAATGCATGCCAGGGTAATTTTTTACAGCATTATCCCTTGCATTCACTTCTATTCCGATTTTTCCCCTCCCTCCCTCCACCCCTCCCCCAGATGGCAAGCAGTCCTTTACATGTTGAATGGGTTGCAGTATATCCTAGACACAACATATGTGTGCAGAACCGAACAGTTTTTTTGTTGCACAGGGAGAATTGAATTCAGAAGGTATAAATAACCTGGGAAGAAAAACAACAGTATACATTTCCATCCAAAAAAAATAAACAATTTAAATTGTGCATACCCTTTGATCCAGCAATGTTTCTACTGGGCTTATACCCCAAAGAGATACTAAAGAAAGGAAAGGGACCTGTATGTGCCAAAATGTTTGTGGCAGCCCTGTTTGTAGTGGCTAGAAGCTGGAAAATGAAAGGATGTCCATCAATTGGAGAATGGTTGAGTAAATTGTGGTATATGAACGTTATGGAATATTATTGTTCTGTAAGGAATGACCAGCAGGATGAATACAGAGAGGACTGGCGAGACTTACATGAACTGATGCTGAGTGAAATGAGCAGAACCAGGAGATCATTATATACCTCAACAACGATACTGTTTGAGGATGTATTCTGATGGAAGTGGATCTCTTCGATAAAGAGAGCCTTAATTGATCAAAGATGGACAGAAGCAGCTACACCCAGAGAAAGAACACTGGGAAATGAATATAAACTGCTTGCTAATGATAAACAAATAATAGTAGGGGAACAAAATGGCAGAGTGAAGTCAGGAAGCTGCTTGAGTTCTCTCAGTTTACCTTGAAAACCACATGAAACCAAGCCTCTGAACAATGTGACAGAATGAAATTACTCCCCAGTTTAGGATAGATTGGAAAAGAAATAAAAAAGGTCAGTCTCACTGGGGTGAAAAAGGTGTTCAGCCATCAGACAGAACTTTTCAAATTCAATGAGAGGGTCTTAATCAAAGCAGATCAGTATCTGAAGCCCTCTGTCCTGGCTCAGTCCCCAGTCCAAGCTCAGAAGGTAAATTCTGGGAATCCAGGCTGTTTTCTGGAAAGAGCAGATAAAGTTACACCTTGTTAACACAAGAGATTCCTGTGCTCAAAGCCAAGACTCAGAACTGCACAGAAAGCTTGGTACAGCACTCCCTTCACCCAGGAGCAGAGCTTGACTATAAATGTTAAAAAAGAGGAAATACCAAAAGAAAAGGAAAGAAAATGAGCTAGAAACAGAAAACAATCTTGACCATAGAAAGCTACTATGATGACAGGAAAAACCCAAACACAAACTCAGATGAATACAAAATGTACACAGGGGAAATCTTAAAGACTGATATGAATTGGCCTAAAGTCCAAAGAGGCTTCTTGGAAGTGCTCATAAGAAATTTTAAAAGGCAAATAAGAGAGGTAGAAGAAAAAATGAGAAAAGAAATGAGAGATATGCAAAAGAGAGTCAATAGCTTGAAAAAGCAAGGCAATTCCTTAAAAATACAATTGGTCAAATGCAAGAAAAAAATCCATTGAAGAAAATAACACCTTCAAAAGTAGAATTAACCAAATGGAAAAAGAGATAAAAAAGCTAAATGAAGAAAATCACACATGAAAGACTAGAACAGGGCAAATAGAAGTTAATAAGACACTAAGAAAAAATTTTAAAAAATGAAAACATGGAAGAAAATGTAAAATACCTCATTGGAAAAATAGCCAACCTGGAAAATAGATCCAGAAGAGACAATTTAAAAAATTATTGATCTACCTGAAGACCATGACCAAAAAAAAAAAAAAGAGCCTGGATAGCTTTCTTCAAGAGATCATCAAGGTAAATAACCTTGATATACCAGAGAGAAATAGTCATTGAAAGAATCCATCAAACACTTTCAGAAAGAGATTCTATAAGGAAAACCCCAGGAACATTTTTGCAAAACTCCAGAACTACAACCTCAAGAAAAAAATACTGCAAGCTATCAGACAAAAACAATTCAAATATCAAGGAGCAACAGTCAGGATTGCCTAGGATCTGGCAGCTTCTACAATAAAGTATTGGAGGGCCTGAAATACTATATTCCAGAAGGCAAAGAAACTGGGGTTACAATCAAGAATTAACTACCCGGTGAGACTGAGCATCATTTTTCAGAAAAAAAACAAAACTAAACAGGAAATTTAATCTTCAAAAACAGAACTCAAAAGAAGCATAGAAGGCTAAATAGGATGAAAATATATAATATTTAAAGGTTAAACTGTTTACATTCCAAGTTGGGAAAATGACACCTGTAACTCTTAAGAATTGTTATCTGTTAATGGGACAGACAGAGAGGTGAGGCATCATATGGACAGAAGGTGTGGTTGTGAATGTACTATGGTGTGATGATATCAAAGAAAAAGACATTAAGGGATGGAAAAAGGACTGTTTAGAGAGAAGAGGAAAGGGGAGGTATAATGGGACAAATCATTGTCAAATCATAGATTGCATGAAGAGGCACAAAAGACCTATTACAATTGAGGAAAAAAAGAGAAAGGTATGAACACTGTCTGAAGCTTGATCTCATCAGTTTTGGCTCAGAGAGGGAATAACTTAACAACTTAACAGTTGAGTATAACAATTTATCTAACCCTAGAAAGGGGGAAGAAAGGGGAGGAGCTGGATAGAAAGGAGAGTAGGAACACGAGGGAAAAAGAGGTATGAGAAGAAGGGAGGGTGATAAAAGATAAATTAGTGGTTGAGGTAGGTAAAAAAACACAACTAAGAACAGGGTGTAAAGAGAGAACAAAAGTATATACAAGGGAGAAAATAGGATGGAGGGAAATATAGAGCTGGTACCAAATCATAATTGTGAATGGGAATGGGATGAACTCCACATAAAATGGAAGCAAAGCTCAGAGTAGATTAAAAAATGGAATCCTATAATATGTTGTTTACAAGAAACACATTTGACATAGAGAGAGACATATAGAGTAATGGTAAAAGGCCTGAACAGAATTTATTATGCTTCCATTGAAGTAAAAAAAAGCAGGGAAAACAATTCTGATCTTAGATAAAGCAAAAGTAAAAATAGATCTAATTAAAAGAGATAAGGAAGAAAAGTACATCTTGGTAAAGGACCATAAATAATGAAGTAGAAATAATATTAAATGTATATGTACTAAGTGATAGAACATACAAATTCCTAGACAAGATATTAAGCCACTTACAGGAAGAAAAAGACAGCAAAACTATATTAGTGGGGGACCTCAACCTTCTCCTCTCAGAATCAGACGAATCTAACCATAAAATAATCAAGAAAGAAACTAAAGAGGTTAATAGGATCCTTAAAAACCTAGGTGTGATGGATCTCTGAAGAAAATTGAATAGAAACAGAAAGGAATATGCCTTTTTTCTCAGAAGTATATGGCACCAACACAAAAATTGACCATGTATTAGGGCATAAAAAACATCTCACAATCAAATGCAGAAAAGCAGAAATAGTAAATACTTCCTTTTCAGACCATAATGCAATAAAATGATATTCAATAAAAATCAGGGAAAGATATACTAAAAACCAATTGGAAATTAAATAATCTAATTCTAAAGAATGAGTAGGTGAAACAACAAATTACAGAAACCATCCATAATTTCATCCAAGAGAATGACAATAATGAAACAACATACCAAAACCTATGGGACGTAACCAAAGCAGTTCTTAGGAGAAACTTTATATCTCTAAATAGCTACATGAATAAAATAGACAAAGGGGAGATCAATGAATTAGGAAAAAATAATAAGTAGCAGGATAGCAACTTGAAGTGGCACATTTTCCATCTGAATCTCTTTGAAAAAGGTAAGAGATATGATAATAATAATGGCTGGTAAATATTCAATTCAATACTTTTTGGCTTACAAAGCATTTTAAACATATTATCTCACCTCATCTCTCTATATAATAACCCTATAAGAGAGATCATTAAAAATATTCTCATGCTACAGATGAGAAAACAGGTTCAAATAGATTAAATTATTTGCCAGAGGTCACACAATAAGTGAATGTCAGAGATGAAATATAAAACGTGTGCAAATCCATTGCTGGTACATTGGAAGTATAGTCTCATGAGCATAAACCAGAAGGGTTAATTCCTAAAGGCAAAGGACTAAAGTGTGATTCAGGGTCTTTCCCATGCATGACTGATGCTTTTGAGGTTTACCAACTGTTAAGAGCTGGGCAAGCCTGCCCCAGGCAGCTTTTTGTTAGTTCAGGTTCAGAGAAGAAATGAGGTACTCATAGGTCACTGAACAATTAACAAAAGGAGTTTTAGTTAGCGTTAAAATAGAAAAAGAATCTCTACAAGGATACAGTAGCACTTACATCAGGGGGAACCAGTTCTCTTGTGTTTATAAAGAAACATATATGGTTGTCAGGGTATAGTATGATGACTTTTATCATCTTGGGGCTGTCATCAAGCATAGGAGAACACTGCAGATGATCTTTTATGCATTTAGGTAATGAGGAAGCCATGTAAATATAGACAAAAATCTATCAGGAAGCTTTATCCAGCATAGCTTGAATCTTACCTCCCTTTAGGCTAGTCAAGTTCTAACATTATCTCCTTAAGAAAAATCTAGCCTCATCCAAGTTGGAGATTGAAAGAGAAGGGGAGACTCAATAGATATTGGCCATGTCACTCCAACATTTAATCATGGTAATAATTGCCTCATTTTATCATGGTGGAGATTAAAAACCCTTTCCTTTTTTTTCTTAGGAAAGAAGAAGAAAAGGAATTAGATTTGTTTGTTGACACAAATAGGTTCCAGTGAACAAATTCTCTCTATTGCCAAGTTCTTTGCATATTAGAGAATAATCAAGTTTAAGAGATGGGGGACATCATATTACTACCTTTTTAAATGATAAGGAAGTGGATGATAATAGAGAAGATATATCCATATTTATAGAAATTTATATCTATGTCTATTTATGTCTATCTATCAACTTCAGTCAAACTCCCATTTCATCCAGGGCCATCTCCAGCAATCCTAATCTATATCTGGCCACTGGATCCAGACGCCTTTGGAGGGGAAAGTGAGGCTGATGATCTTGTACAGCCCTCCGTCACTTAAATCCAATTCACTTACATGTCATGTCATCATCTTCCTGATGCCATGGTGCTCTTTAAGAATGAAGGACCAACTATAGTATCTACCTATGAAATTGTATAATGGGGATGAGGTGTTTGAAGCTTGTTGGGAAGAGTGTCAGAAAATTAAGTGACTTGACTAAGATCACAAAATCACAAATGTCAAAGGTGGATTTTGAAACCAGGTCTTTTTCATTGCTATGTTTTATCTTGATTTATTATCCCTTGCTGATTCACCCGTCTTTATTTATTTACATTATATTAGGGTCCCTTTTCTGCATTGTTAACACATGAGAAATTATTACTTAGATTGATGAATTGTTCTTATTCATGGGGCAGGGACAACGGCAAATTGGTGGGAAATGATGATAATATTTCATAAAAGAAGCACTTCTTCTGTTGTAAAGTAATTAGTTCTTTAAAAAGAAGATAGAAGTTTGGATGTCTAATTAGAGTTCTTCCCTCTGGTTCTTTCCTAGTAACCATGACCTTACCATTTGAGTTAGAGTGAAGGGAGCTATGCTTTCATCCCAATGGTAAAGTTTGCCTTTGGATATCAGTTTGAGTAAGAAATTTCTAATGTTGCATGATTTAAAATGAGAAAAATCAACACCTCTCAGCCCTAGTAATTGGCCAACAATTTAGGCAAATGCTGGATATTTAAAGAATAGGATCATCCTGACCCCAGTTCTTACTCATACTAATTACCTATGTTACTTTGGGAAAATCATTTCATCTCTTTACGCCTTAGTTTTATAATAGATAAAATAAGGGGATGTGACTAGATCGCAAAAGTTAATTTCCACTCTGAAATCCTAGGATTCTAAGAATAGCTGGTCACTTTATAAAGCTTGGGAATTTGAAGGAGATTTAGAAATGGAGTGAACTGTAATCATGTGGCCCAGCCCCCTAAATTTATAGATGGAGAAACTGAGTCTCAGAGAGGATAAGTAGTTGGCTCTAGGTCACTAGGGTAGTAAATAAAAGAACTAGAATTCAAAATAAGGTTCTCCAAAGTTCACCTCTACTGTACCACTGTTCAATTTCTCCATCCTCCATTAAGTAATACTATTGACACTGCCACCTCTCTTCCTTGCTCAGTATGAAACTATAGTATGAAAGTCTAGGTTAGTACCCTAATTTTGAAATAGATAAAATTCAGGAATGATATCCCTTTATGAATATGAATAGGATGAAAGAAATATATGTGGGAGAAAGGTTCTTGAAAACCACACTATGCTCAGTTCATTTTAATTCATTGATTCATTTAATTATATATAAATATATGTATATACATATATATATATATTTGTTTTTTGATTTTTTCCATAATTACACTCTTTCCAATTGTCTCTCCTCTTCTTTTGATTCACTTCTTAAAAGTTCTGAAAAATATCCAGTTTGAAGAATGGTATCAAGCTTATATTATGAAATCTAGCTGGAGAATAGTCCCCCAATCCCTAAACTTTTCCCAACTGAGTACTTGGAGTTTCAGGGAAGTGAGTTTAGCTAAGCAGTGAGATCCTTGTGTGATCCCATTCAGTACAGAGAGCCAACTTTCAGTTGTCATGTTAGAGTCTTTATTACAACAAAATATTATTTTAATGTAGTACTAACAGTAAATAGAAGCAATTGAGTTTTATCAACTAACACAAACTGTGGGATTTCAGACTTGGATTTTAGTTGGTATTTTAATGAAGTGTATGTGAACAACTCCAAATCTTCTGACACTTCAGCAGCTGAATTGCATATACAGAACATTGATAGTGGACCATGTGTTAACACTCAAAGGCTTCGACCCCATCAACTGCCTCCCCTCCCCCCACCATTACTTCACAGATCTGTCATTGGCTTATTATTTCTGCCCCTTCCAATGAAAAATCTGACATTCTAGGCATTAGCTTCAAAGCTGGTTACACTATTAGCACCAAGGTTGTATTTTTCTCATGATTTACTATAGTTGGATTGTTTTTTCCATGATAGATGCTCTGATAGTTCATCTCCTGTTAAAAATAAAGATACTTTTTGCTCCATTGTCTCATTCCTTAAATATATCCTTTATATATATTTAACATTTACTCAAAGGAGAAATACAATAGACAAGTGGGAGAAAAGAAGTTAAAAGAGGATATGAACACAGTTGAAATGAAAACTTTTAGCTAAATAAATCTCAAAGAGGATTAAAAAGGCATCCCTCTTTACATTTGAATCTTAGGAGTCTTGGCCAAAGGACTATTTCTGTAGTATATTTTCCAGAGAACAATCCAAAATTTACTTTAACACACACACACACACACACACACACAGAGAGAGAGAGAGAGAGAGAGATACAGAGACATCGAGACACACAGAGAGAGACAGAGAGACAACAAAGACAGAGACAGAGACAGAAACAACTAAAGTAATGAACTGAATCATAGGCCCAGAAGGTTTAGGGTTAGGATATCTTAAACATCATTTAATTCAAATCTCTTTTCCATGGATGAGGAAATTGAAGCTCAGAAAAGGCTTATCTGAGGCTACATTCATCATAATGACCAAGATCATGAACTTGATGAAATCTCTCCTCTCAATGTGACTAAATATGCAGTAAAATCACATTCCTTACATAAAATAAGTTTTGCAGATAAGTTAGGAAAGCCAGTCAACCAACCAAATAAGTTTCTCATAAATTAAAAAAAGCCACAGAATTTCTACCTCATATTTATCAGCTTCCAAAACATGATACAATTAGAGACAGTGTCAATGTTCTGAAGAAGTATTTTAGAATTTATATCAGATTAAGGTAAAACAATTAAATTTGAATTTCTTACATATATGCTGTCACAATAGGAAGTTAAATTTTGACTATGGGATCATTTTTATGAAAATGATGATGAAACTATATTTAATCAATAGAAAATAGTATTCATGGATACTGTATACATTGACCACATGCTAATTTAATAGAGTACAATCTTTAAAATAGAATGGAGTTGGTTTTTTGAAGACCAATTAACAACAAAGTATGAGAACTGACAATTCCTTCCCTGCCAAGAAATCTTTGAATATGGACTTGTCAGTAAACTAGATAGGGAGGACTTGGTTAAAGTCAGAGAGGCTTATCACCAAAAGTTTGGTCATCAGAGTTGTTGGCCATAATGATTCAATACATGGACAAACATCTAAGTACCTAGGATATGGGATGCTGAGAAAATGGTCTCTACCCTTAAGAAATGTCCATTCTATGGATTAATAGATGGACTTCACTGAATAAGGAAGGAAGAGTATGCCCAGTGAAATGACATTTAAAAAAATGTTGAAGTAACTAATCAAATAAAATATTTGAATTTAAGAAATTTGATAGAGAGGACTTTGGGATCACAAGAGAAGAGATAGAGAAAAATCTTGGAAAAAGACTGAACCTGAGGACATTATCTATTTAGATTGTGGGAAAGGACCTGTGCATTATTAGGCAAGGCTTGTTCAAAAATTAGAAATTATATTCTATGGTACCATATCAAGTAGCAGATTGATTAGATGATATTATTTATTCTATTGCCTATTGTAATTATTATAAGCAATAATATTAATGTAAGGTGATTTCTATAAGATCAAGTTGCTAAAATATGAAACACTCTAAACTTAAGGTTCCATATATAGGACTAAGTAGGTTCCAATGTATATTGTTCCTATGTGTATCATCATTATGCTTTTCTCCAGCCACATGAATATCTTTGAATGATACACATATGTCTAGTGCACAAATGAAAACTTTTATGATCAATAGGATTGCTTTTCTTAGGATGGGATCTTATTCTCAGTTTGGAAACTTATTTTCAAAGGAAGAACTCCCTTGAAAATAGTTTTCAAGTAATTTGGTAGACATTCTACAAGTGAGGTATTACAATAATATAAGGCACTATGGAATCAAAGAGAGGAGGACAGTTGGTGGGGGAGGCACAATGGATACAGCTCTGGGTTTGGAATCTGGAAGACATATTCATGAGTTCAAATCTGGCCTCAGACACTAGCTGTCTGACACTGGGCAAGTTATTTAACTCTGTTTGCATTAATTTCTAATCTATAAAATATGCTGAAGGAAAAAAAAAAGGAAAACCTTTTCAATATCTTTGCCAAGAAATCTCCAAATTGAGTTGAGAGGAGTCAGACATAACTGAAAAATGATTGACCAACAACACAGAATCAAAACTTTTAAGATATTGTTCAATTGGATCCCATATTGTTAAGAAAAAGAAATTAAGGGATTTAGTTCTCTGGTGTCTAATTAGTTTTTTTCTATTCAATAGTCATGGTCATCTTTGCATCAAAAATTTTTGATAAGGTCAGGTATCCAAGTTATATATGAGATGTATATACAAAAGACCAAGAGCCTACTTGATACAAAAATATAAACACAGAATTCTCAAAAGAAGAATAGAAAACTATTATAATGAAAAACTATTTAAATCACCAATAATAAGAAAAATGTAATTTGAGGTTGTAGGTTATTCTTAACAAATTGGCCAAGATGACATAGGATGATTGTTCATGTTGGAAGGACTATGAAAAAAAGACAGACAGTAATATTCTGTAGATAAAGGTAGGAATTAGTACAGTCATTATAGAAAACGATTCCGATTTTAAATGCCCTTTGACACAAAAATCTTTTTGATAGAAAATTGCTAAAGATGAAAAAAATCCTATGCAACAAAATATTTATATTATTTTTTGGCAACAAAGATAGATAATTATAGATAGTCCTGCTCAAATCCTGAGATCCCAATTCATATGCATCTTGGTATAGTATAAAGAGCATAGGTCTTGAAAATCCAAGCATTCTTGCAATAAATATGAACTTAGATATACCAGCTGTGTGATCTTAGGCAGACCACTTTCTCATTTGCATTAGGAAAATGAAACTATAGCACAATTTCACAAGATTGTTATGAGGAAAGAACTTTGTACTAAAGTAATGCTTTGTAAATGTGAGTTGCTGCTACTACAAGTGTTACAAATGGGACCAAAAAAGGGCCCAGATACTTTAGTCCAAAGTTATCACCACTATTGGAAAAATAATTCAAAGCTCATGCTTAAATACTATTATTTTAAGATAGAGAATGAGAATAAATTAGGGTTAGATTGTAAAATAAAAAAATTTAATTAATATATATTCAGTGTCTATTTGGAATTGTCATGAATTTCTATCTTAGAGGAATAGTCTTCTATTTACTTCACATGCCCCCAATCTTATATTATACTGAAACAGACACACACACACACACATACACACATACACACACACTCATGCATACATACAGGAGTAACAAATTTTAAGAAAGTTTTAAGGAATTGTCTTATTAAAAAACAATAACACATAAAGAATATTTTAAATGCTTAATAAGATTTAGAATAAAGCTTTCCTTTTTTACAATTATCATATGTATATATTGCTCATGACGTAGCCTTCTCAAAGTGCGGTACTCAGTTGAAACTGAATCTGTTAGTTCAGCTAGAAACAATTAAGTTAGGGAGTAGCGGGGAGAAAGCTGATGGAAATTAGAAATTTAGAATAAAAAAGAATAAAAAGTGTCATCTGGACCATAATAACCAGATAGCAATGCTATCACAAGGCTATATTATTTAAGTTAGAATGCTATTTTTTCTCTTCTCAATAAAATTGTAATAGCTTTTCACAGACCACTTCAGAGGTCATTAACTTCTCCCTCATCTACAGACAGCTTCCCCCTCTCTCTGTCTTATTTTGCATTACTTAACCCTGTGAAGTGTTTTCAGACAAAGGCTGAATAAAAGCAGTTACACACAATGTAACCCTGCAACAATCTCATTTCTAAGGCCATCTGCCTGCCACTTGTTTTCCAATGGAGTTGGTTCACCTAATAACAATAATAATAATGATAATGATAATAACAATATAGCTACATGAAACATTGATAGCTGTTCAATGAAAAGGAAATTACACATTTGGCAGATGGGCAACAAACCCTCCTACCTGATGAAATAGTCTTCACTTTAACTACATTAACTACATTATTTATCTATGTGGAATCTACTGATGTGGTATTTGTACAATATATAATAGACCAAGTAGCAGGCTGTTTCTTGTTTAGAGAGAGGACTGTGATAGAGGTTACAAGTTGTGAAAAATTTCAAGTTGTCAAGCTCTTACTATTCACTCCCCTTCAATCCTTTGTTTCTTCATTTAAAAAAAATTACTCTAAGAAATAAAAGAAACAATTCCATAAAATAGTAGAATAGGGAAAAATGTTTGCATATGAAACTGCAAATCTACTAAATGCAACTTACTATTTCTTTTAAATATATAATTTTACAAACATACACATATGTGTATATGTGTATGTATGTATACACACACATATACCTATTTGTTTCGAGTAGTACGGAGGGAGGGAAGAAAAAACAACAAAAAAAGAATTCACTTAATAATTTTGTTGTATATTTGAAAGGAATTACAAGTTGTACAGGATAGATTTGCAGTTTTATGGGCAATCATTTTTTTTTAGTTGTACTATATTATGGAAATGCTTCTTTTATTCCATAAATTAAAAATATAATAAAATTATCGTATAACATTTTTTTTCTTTCCTTCTTCTCACCCCACCCTGCCTTAAAGAGAGCCACCATTAGACACAGATATGTATAAACACACACATGCATAAAATCAGTTTTTATACATTTCTAATTATTAATTCTATCTGGATGCAGATGGAATCTTCTCTCATAACTTCTTTGTAGTTAATTTGGGTATTTATGAAATATAAAATGCTATCCTTTTCTTCAGAGTGAAAAGAAGACTTAGTGACTTGGAGGCCCCCAGATTGGTTGTAACAAAATGACCTTGACCTAGGTAATGCAGCATCATATGAGTGAATCCTACAAATGCTTAGTTTGGGATTAAAATGTAGCATTGAAAAAGAAAAGAACATAAAACTGGCAGTGTACATGTGTGTCTAGTATCTGATTAGTTCAGGTATATTATTTTCCATTTTGGGTAGAGGGAGCAACATACATAACAATTTCATGGCAATGGAAAGATATAAGATCATAGATTTAGAATTGAAAGGTACCTTAGAGGCTACTCAGTTCCTTCCTCATCATTTTACAAATGAGAAAACTGGGGCTTAGGTGACATATACAAAAAAACTAAGTGATTTATTCAAGGTCACTAAGGTAGTAAGTGGCAGAACAGGGTGGTCTTTCCACTGTACCCTTGTGGATAAAAGGAATAGACATTTTAATTCTCAGATCCAGGTAGGAAGCATTAGTTGTATTAATAATTACAGATAATTCTATGGTATATTAGAGTTAGTAGAATCACAGAACTGTGGTTGGTTCTGGCCATCATCTCAAATGTTTTATTCTTTCTGAAACCAGTGGCTTAGAATTATGGTAATATGCTCAATTTTTTAAAGATTCAGTATAAAATCAGATAACCATAAATTTAAGGTGGATTAGAACAAATTTCCCAGGAAGGATCACAGAGAAAGAAATGGAAAGGCAGTTCAAATGACCTATGATAAAATCTTGTTTTTCAGTTTTGCAGACATAAATTTATTCATTGATGACTTATGCCAAATGGAGAAGAATCCTAGTTAAAGTACTAGGATATAGTACTATAGAATAAGGGAGGTCTTGCTTATATCTAAAAGGTAAACTTTGAATTAAATTAAAATAGTTATTTCATGCATTGCCACATGTGAGATTATTCTTTCTCATCCTATCGAGGCTTAATCAATTGTAATGTTCTGGTTGGTTTTCTGGAGGTCTCTGGACCAGCCTTCCTTTTCAGTAGAGTAATCACCATGAAAATAGCCAGGTGTTAAAGTCAAAATCCTTTATTGTCTCCTTGCATGAGGTCCAGGCAGCTTGGTCTCAGTGGAAGAAATGCAGGAGGACATGCCAGCCACCACAGTTGTGTGAGATGGAGTGAATCTCTTTCCTTGGCATCAAGAGCTTAATTTTGCACCTCCACTTCTCTGTTTTCTCTGAGTCTGACCCTGGCTGAGTTTGTCCCAGTTTATATGCTCTATTATAATTAGATCATTTACAGTATACTGAATATAAACCAATCATTATATCCCTAGGAAACCATTATTTGTTGTAAGATAAACTATTAATCAACATGCTAAACTAGATAACCATTGTATTATCAATCCCACTGAGTTAGCACCTTGTAAGAATCCTTGTTTCAAGTATAGAGTTCTGGCCCATAACATTTCCCACTTTCTTTTGTTTTAGAACACCTCTTGACTTCCCAGGGAGGTGAGAACCCCAAAAAGGAGGTGATCATGCCTATCCTGACATCTCGGGAAGGAAGATGAAAACACCAAAGGAAAATGGGGAATCAAACCAGATTAATGGGTTTCTAAAGGATCTAAAGATATTCATAAATCCATCAACATGGAAGATATTACACAAGTACACAGTAACACAGGCTAGTAGTGATGTAACAAACAACATGAATTAACATAAGGAATTATACATCCATAAGTCCTAGAAGTAGTCCAAGACCAATCTATTGTCTGTTACTTCATGTGTCAGGGAATCCAATGATTCCTGCAGATTTTGAAGTCCTGTGTAATATCAGCCATGCTGTTTTAGTGTCAGATGTTTCTTAGGTCTTCTCCTTTGTTTCCAGGTTTTTCCTTCTCCCATTTTCTTTTGTTTTAGAACATGTGGTGAGAACCCCGAAAAGAAGGTGATTATGCTTTCTGATCTTCTCAGAAAACAGGGTGAAAACACATAAAAGGAGGTGATCATGCCCTCCCTGACATCTCAGGAAGGGAGATAAAAACACAAAAGGAAATGGGAAATAAAATCAGATTAGTGGGTTTCTGAAGGGTGTCTAACTTTGAAACAGGTATACATAAATCCATCAACATAGGAGGTACTATAAACAAACAAAATGAATCAACATGAGGAATTACATATGTCCATAAGTCTTAGAAATAGTCCAAAACCAATCTATTGTCCATTACTTCATGTGTCAGGGAATCCAATAATTCCTGTAAGTTTTGAAGTCCTGCAATAGTCTCTTCATTTGTCAGGGAATCCAATGATTATTTGCAGATTTTGAAGTCCTGTATCAGTCTTATCATGTCTCAGGGAATCCAATGAGTCCTGCTGGTTTTGAAGTTCTGCAACAGTCTTATCAACAATTTTTCATCTCAGGGAATCCAATGATTCCCTCATGCTCTTTCAGTGTCAGGTATTTCTTAGGTCTTTTCCTGTGTTTCAAGGTTTTTCTTTTTTTCTGTCTCTCTCTGATGGACAAGGTGAATATGGCTTGTTGGCACCCATCTTATTCTTTCTCCATCTGTAGAGATACAAGCAGTTAACCTATCTAGTCCCTTCTATTCACTACTTTATGGATCTCTCCTCATCACCTGACAATTACATTGGAGTTGCTTGAACTAGATACTGCCCTTTTGTTGGGTTAAAAAGCCTGTATTCTTTCCAATCGTAATCCCTTTCACCCATTTGATTGCTTTTCTGCTGATTGATAATATCAGAGTATTTAGCTTCTAAAGACTCTCTGGGTGTAACCTTGGATGCCATCATGCTCCACCTGTTTTTGTTTGAGGTCTTGGAGCTGGGTCCCACCTCTCATTTCCCTGGGTCAATCTACATTCTGAGGCCCAGTAGAAGCCCTTGTTGCATTTTGAACATGGGGTTTTAGGTCTTGTTCTTCTATCCTGTCTTCTCACTTTATCTCTATGCCTACATTGAGCTTTCAGATGTGTAATGTTCTTGGTTTGGTTTTCTGGAGGTCTTGGAGTAGCCTTCCTTTCAGCATATTAATCACCACAAGAATAGCCAGGTGTTGAAGTCCAAATTCTTTATTGTCTCCTTCACAATCTTGTCTCCTTTCCTGGGGTTCGGGCTGGCTTTCTTAGAGGCCTTTCAGAGTCTTGGTTTCAGTGGAGAAGCGAAGGAGGAGAGCCTTTCAGACTGGCCTTTGTTGGAATCCTTACTAACTGCTAACTAATTAGTTAGCAGTTAGTGAATCTGAGGCAGCTTCAGCCCCACCTGAGGAGCAGGTAATTGACTCTCCTCCATCAACTCCACCCTCCGGGATGGAGGGAGGAGGGGTAGTGGGGGGGGCAGTGATAGCACCAGCACCTCCCCCCCAGCATCCAGCACCTCCCCCCCAGCATCCAGCTGCTCCTATGAGTAGATTGCAAAAGGGACTAATTAAGGCCAGAGAAGAAGGGAAAAATGTATCAGAATTTCAACACCACATTTTTCCTGTAATTCAACAGTTTAATTCTTCAGGTCAAGAAAGTAGAAGATACTCACCTTTTGATATAGAAATCTTCAAAGACCTGAAAAAAGCTTGCATTCTTTATGGGGTTACATCAGCTTATGTTAAGATGCTATTACAAAATTTGTCTTTTGAAATCTTGACCCCTAATGACTGGAAATCTATAGTAAGAATATGCCTAGAACCTGGACAGAACTACTTGTGGCTTTCTGAATATAGTGAGCTCTGTAGGATACAAGCCCAACAAAACAGTCAAAGTGGAGTTCATACTGCAATCACCTGTGACCTACTAACAGATACAGGTCCTTATGCAGATGTCGCAGCACAAATTAGTTATTCTGTAGCAGCATATCAGCAAATTGCTGATAATGCTATCAAAGCGTGGGCTTCTCTTCACAATAAAGACAACAAGGGGGGGGGCTTCACAAAAATAACACAAGGGCCAAATGAACCCTTTGCTGACTTTGTGGGACGCTTGCAGATAGAACAAATGGAGAAAATGCAATAACAGACATTTTGATAAGGCAACTTGCTAAGGAAAATGCTAATGAGGTTTGCAGAAGAATTATACTAGGACTGCACAAGGATGCTCCTTTAGAGGAGCTCATAAGACGCTGTGTCACAGTGGGCACAGGTGCCTTTTATAGCCAGGCTATGATGCAGACTTCCCAAAATCCAAACATGAGAAGACAGAGTGCCTCCTGGCAAGGGACTTCCAGAGAGACTCGTAGATGCTTTCAGTGTGGAAAAGTAGGACATCTGAAAGCTCAATGTTGGTATAGAGATAGAATGGGAAAACAAGGTGGGAGAACAAGACCCCAAACCCCATGTCCAAAATGCAACAGAGGCTTCCATTGGGCCTCAGAATGCAGACAGATTCAGGGAAACGGGATGAGGGGCCCAGCCCCAGGGCCCAAGGCAAAAAACACTTGGGGCATGATGGCAGCCAATGGTGCACCCAGAGAGTGCCTAGAAGTCAAGTACCCAGACATGACCAATCAGCCAGAAAGCCATACGATGGGAGAAGGGGATTATACAGTCAACCAGCCAGGAAGCAACCTGATGGCAGAAGGAAATTACAATTGGGGAGAATAGAGCTGTATGCAGCTGGGACAACTGAGATACCCCCTGGAGAGGTGAAATCTGTTCCTCTCCAGCCTATGGATCCCTTACCTCCAGACCATTTCACCTCCTTTTTATACATACAAAACAGTGTCCATCCACACACTGATGTGGGAAACTGGGGAATGTGTAGATAATATCCCAGTCACTAATACAGGTAGACAATGTGTGACTTATCACCCAGGAGACATAGTAGCATCAGGTTTACTCATACAGAATCCTAATAAGCAGCCTGGTGATAGTCACCCAGGTTCTGACTCCAGACCACAAAATCCAGGAATATACTGGACAGCAGCTGTAACAGCTGACCGATCTATGCTCACTATCTATATAAATGGCCTACCATTGGAAGGATTGGTAGACACAGGTGAAGATCGTACAGTCATTAGAGGTGCCAATTGGCCCAGTCACTGGCCAAAGATTAAAGCAGACACCTATATGTCTGGAGTAGGAGGATCAATAGCAGCTGAAGTTAGTGCTGCCCCTATGAGATGGACTTTTGAAGGCAAAACAGGAGTTTTTACTCCTTTTATAGTCGAAATACTCCCCATCAATCTGTGGGGAAGAGACGTTTTACAACAATTGGGGTTAAAAATGAGTACTTTGGTTTTTTAAGCAGGGCTGCTGTTGAAGGCCTGCCAACACTTTCACCTGTTCCTATCCAATGGAAAACTGATACACCAGTGTGGATAGAACAGTGGCCCTTAAGTAGCGATAAAATTCAGGCCTTATTAGATATAGTACAGGAGCAGCTTGAACAAGGGCATTTACAACCTTCTCTAAGTCCTTGGAATTCACCAGTGTTCGTTGTAAAAAAGAAATTGGGAAAATGGAGGATGCTCACTGATTTAAGAAAAGTGAACGAACAGATGGAAACTATGGGAACTCTTCAGCCTGGACTTCCATCTCCTACTCAGCTTCCTAGAGAATGGCCTCTTTGGGTTATAGACATCAAGGATTGTTTCTATTCCATTCCTCTGGATAAGGAGGATATGAAGAGATTTGCCTTTTCAGTGCCCAGCGTTAACTTAGCTGAGCCTTATAAAAGATATGAATGGACAGTTTTGCCACAGGGAATGAAGAACAGCCCCACTATGTGTCAAATGTATGTTGCTGCTGCTCTTGCTCCAATAAGAAAAGCATTTCCAAAAGTTATGCTATTACATTATATGGATGATATATTGGGATGTGCACCTGAGGAACAAATGCTAGAAGCATGTCTACAAAAAACCATAGAAACATTAAGATACTACAAACTTCATATCGCTACAGAAAAAATTCAAAGGCATGCTCCTTTTCAATATTTAGGATATCAAATATATCCTAAGGCACTTACACTACAAAAACTGTCTTTAAGAACAGAGAGGTTGAACACCTTAAATGATTTCCAAAAATTAATAGGAGATATCCAATGGATGCGTCCAGTATTAGGTTTAACTACCAATCAATTGCAACCCCTATATGACATTTTAAGGGGAGACACTGCTTTAAATTCACCACACCAGCTTACAAAAGAAGCTCAAGAGGCTTTGAGAGAAGTTGAACTGGCTTTATCCAATATAGTTGAAAGAGTAACTCAAAAACCCTTGGAAATATCAGTTTTTGCTACTAAAGAAGCACCCACAGCAGTCCTTCATCAAGGAGACAGTGTGATAGAGTGGGTGAACCTCCCAGCACAACCAGAACAAAGCCTTACGCCTTACCCAGTGCTTGTGGCTAGAATTCTATTAAAGGCCATTAAGCGAGCAGTACAATTATCTGGGACAAGACCTGACAAGATATACACCTTTTATACAAATGCACAAATTAATGTATGCTGTGAAACCATCCCAGAGTGGCAGATTTTATTGGCCATGGCTCCAAATTTTGCACATGGATCTCCATTAAAGATAACCAGACTACTTCATAATTGGCAATGGATTTTTGAGGAGAAGGTTTCTAAGGTTCCTCTTGAAGGACCAACTATTTTTACAGACGTAGCCAAACAAAATATTTGTGCTGTATACTCTCATGATTTAACTGTAAAAAGAGTAGTCAGAACTCCTTTTCAGTCCACTCAGCAGAACGAATTATATGCGATCATGCTAGCTCTCACTTATTACCCAGGCAACATAAATATAATATCTGATTCAGCCTATTCAGTAGGTGTGGTACAAAGAATTGCCACAGCCCAAATAAAATTTGCAGCTTCTAATATATATCAGCTCTTTAAGGAACTTCAAGAGCAAGTGAGAAAGCATCCAGGAAAGATTTATATCCTGCATGTCCACTCACATAGTGGACCTCCAGGTCCTATTTTTGATGGAAATTCAAAGGCAGATAGCCTTTTAACTATGTGCCTTTGTTTCAGGAGGTCCAGGAATCCCATTCTAAATACCATCAGGCTGCTCGAGCTTTGCGTTTACAGTTTGGGGTTACAAAAGAAGAAGCTAGGAGCATAGTGAAAAGCTGTACAGCTTGCCTTCCCTTCCACGCTCCTACACTGCCTCCAGGGAAGAATCCTTGTGGTTTGAGACCCAATGAAATCTGGCAAATGGATGTGACCCATTATAAATCTTTTGGTCGTCTGTCTTTTATCCACGTTGTGGTAGACACCTTTTCAGGATTCACTTTTGCCATACCAGCAGCAAAAGAGACAGCCCGAGTGGTCACTGAATTCCTCATTCAAGCATTCGCAATTATGGGTGTGCCATAAGAAATAAAAACAGATAATGGACCGGCATATACCTCCAAACATTTTGAACCCTTTTGTGCACAGTATAAGATTTTACACACTACTGGCATACCCTTTAATCCTCAAGGTCAGGCAATCGTAGAAAGAAGAAACAGAGACATTAAGACTCCTCCAAAAACAAAAGAAAGGGGGAGCCACGGGTAACCCCAGAGAACTTCTAAATTTAGTTCTCTATACCATTAATTTTTTAATCTTTGATAAAGATGCACTGGCTCCAGCAGACAGGTTTTATAACCCACCAGAAGAGCAGTGTCCAGTGCGAGCAGCTCCACTATCTTTAGATAATCGCCAGGTGATGTGGAGAGACCCAGAAAGTGGTGAATGGAAGGGACCAGATAGGCTAACTGCTTGGGGGAGAGGATTTGCTTGCATCTCTACATGTGGAGAAGGAATCAGATGGGTGCCTATGAGCCGCATTCGCCTTGTTTATCGCAGAGAGATGGAGCAGACCCTTGAAACAAAGGAGAAGACCCAAGAAATATCGGGTGGTTCTGTTGCTGATTGTGCTCACCATTGAAAGAGCATAGCTGACAAGGAGACTGTCAAAAAGACTTTTAAAATCTTCAGGAATCATTGGATTTCCTAACACAAGATGAAACTGTTTTAGTTCTTGAAAAACCAGCGAGAATCATTGGATTCCTTAAGATGAAAAATTGTTGATGAGACTTTTGCAGTACTTCAGGGCTTACAGGAACTATTGGATTCCTGGCACATGAACTAATGGACAATGGATTCCTTATGGACTATTTCTAGGACTTATGGACATGTGTAAATTTTCAGGTTGATTCATGTTGTTACATTACTACTAGCCTGTGTTATATTGCTATGTGCTTTTGTAAATTATGTATAATGCCTCCCATATTGATGGATTTATGTATACCATGTATATCTGTTACAAAGTTCTGGCCCATATTGATGGATTTATGTGTACCCCTTCAGAAACCCACTAATCTGATTAGATTTCCTATTTCCTTTGGTGTTTTCATCTAACAAAAGAAAGGGGGAGATGTTGGAATCCTTACTAACTGCTAACTAATTAGAGTTGATCTAATCTTACAAGAAGATTTTGGCCAGAACCTGAAACAAGGTACTAAGTAGAACTAATTAATACAAGGCTTGTGTTCACACCTTTACTCATTGGAGTTCACAAGTATGCCAGCTTCACAAAGTAAACTTTCTAACTTCAAGGGAGCTCACACCTCCCTTAAAGCTCTTTGGGCCAGAGAGCACTATGGGAGAAAACCCATAATCCCATTCTCTCAGAAGATTCGCATATAAAGAGAGAGAGCTATTCAAGAATACATTTTTCCACTTGGCTGGCTGGTGGCAGACTAAGAGCTTTCAGAGGATAAAGCTACGAGTGAGAGTTCAGTGGACAACCAGATTCATCTTCATCTCACACCACTGTGGCAGAAGAAAGCAGAGGCAGAGGCTAACGGACATAACCTTTGGATTTGGAGATATTTGGAGGGCCCTAAGCTAAACCGGCTGTGTTTTGAGAAGAACAAGAACTCCAACATTTGAACTCATAACAGGCCTTGGTCTCAGTGGGGGAAGTGCAGGAGGCCAGCCACCAGGAACCTGACCAAAGATGGAATGATTCTCATCCAGTCCTTACTCCATTATCATAGATGTGAATCTTGTGGAACTATATTAAGTACTAAGTACATGTACTGAACTAGAGAATTATTAAACACCATGTTAAACTAAACAACCATTGTATTTATGAAATCCACTGATTTAACACCTTATAAGAATCCTTGTTTCAAGTTCAGAGTTCTAGCCCATAACAAGATGCGCTACTTTACCACACTGAAAGCATTGATGTGTCTCTCTGGAAGTCCGCTGCCAAGAGGGACCCTGTCTTCCCATGTTCTGCATTATAGCCTGGGTATAAAAGGCATTTGTGCCCACTCTTGCACAGCATCTTATGATCTTCTCTAAAGGAGCATCCTTGTGTAGTCCCCGCATTATTCTTCTACAAACCTCATTAGCATTTTCTTTAGCAAGTTGTTTTTATCATTATTCCTGTAGTTGCATTTTCACCAATCGTTTTTATGACAGCTGTCTGCAGATGTCCCACAAAATCAGCAAAGGGTTCATTTGGACCCTGTTCTATTTTCATGAAGACTTCTCCTCTATCTTGTTTTCCTGGGAGAGAGCCCCATGCTTTGATAGCAGCAGCAACAATTTGCTAATATGCTATCAAAGGGTAATTAATCTGTGCTAAAGTGTTTGCATAGTGACCTTTACCTGCTAGTTGATCAAAGATGATTTGTATATTAACTCCAGTTTGCCGATTTCATTGGGCTTGTATTCTACATAATTCACTATATTCTGAAAGCCATAACAAGTTTTGTCCAGGTTCTAAACATGTCCTTGTTGTACATTTCTAGTCACTAGGGGTTACAATTTCATAAGCCAAATTCTCTAATATCATCTTAACATAAGACAATGTAGCCCCATAAAGACTGCAACCCTTTTTCAAATACTTGATTTTTTCCAGATCAAAAGGAGTGTATCTTCTCCTTTGTTGACCTGAAGAGTCAAACTCTTGAATAACAGGGTATGCATTTATTTTTAAATGAGACATATCCTGTCCTTATTGTTTAGCTTTAACTAGTGCCTTTTGTAATCCTGTCAGGCTGCTTCATAGCTGGTGCTGATTGTGTCACTGCCCCTCCCCCTCCTCCTTCTCCCTCTACCCATGAAGGATTAATTGAGAGGGGTAGGTCATGACATGGGGAATGCCCTAATGGCTCCTGCTCCTCAATTTCATCAGAATAATACTTAACTCCATTCTTGTCTAATTCTTCATCCTTTTCACCTAGTTTGTGAGTATCCTCCCCCTCCTGTTCTTTTTTCTTTTTTCTTATTCTAATACTTACATAATTTCTTAAAGCCAATTGTATTAAGTTATATGTATAGAATGTTTTTTTAGGAATTAAATCAGGACATTATCATTGTAATATTTACATAGTTGTTCTCCTACTAATTTCCACTCATCTGGATCTAATTTTCTTTACTTTAGAGAACCAAGGAGATGTGTATTTTAATATTTTGAAGAGTTCAATGATCTGCTTCCAAGTTACGATCAAACCTTGGTTTTTTATTAGATTAACAATGCTTTCAATACATTTTCCTTGAGGTAGAAAAGGCTCCTTTTTAAACATTTGTCCCATTTCAGCTGAAATACTAGTTTAGGCCTTAACAAAGTTTCCTTCTTATTTATTTTTGTACTTACCCTAACTTCTGGGTCACAGAGACTTTTTCACTGAACTCAGGATTGTGTCAATCTGCTCTTAAATTCTCATCCCCATGTTCAGATGCCAAAATGTAGTGTTCTGATTGGTTTTCTGGAGGTCTCTGGACCAACCTTCCTTTCAGTAGAGTAATCACCACAAGAATAGCTAGGTCTTAAAAACCAAATTCTTTATTGTCTCCTTGCCTGGGGCCCAGGCTAGCTTGGTCTCAGTGGAGGAAATGCAGGAGGACAGGCTAGCCACCATGGTTGTGTGAGCTGGAGTGAATGTCTCTCCTTAGCTCCAAGAGCTTGAACTTCCGCCTTCAGTCCTCTGTCTTCTCTGAGTCTGACCCTGACTAAGTTTGTCCCAGTTTATATGCCCTATTATAATTAGATTATTTACAGTATACTAAGTATAAACCAATCATTCTAATCACTAGAAAACCATTATTTGTTATAAGATAAAAATCAATCATACTGAACTAGAGAACTATTAATCACCATGCTAAACTAGATAACCATTGTATTATCAATCCTATGTTTCTCTGATTTATTTATAATCTCATTCTTTATGCCTAAATCATGTACCCATTTTGATCTTATCTTGGTGTAAGGTGTTTAGTGTGGGTCCATGCCTAATTTCTGACATATTAATTTCCAATTTTCCTAGCAGTTTTTGTTGATGATGTATAAAAATGCTGAGAATTTATGTGGGTTTATTTTGTATCCTGCAACTTTGCTAAAGTTGTAAATTATTTCTAATAGATTTTTTAGTAGAATCTCTGGGGTTCTCTAAGTATATCATCATATCATCTGCAAAGATTGATAATTTCATTTTCTCATTACCTACTCTAATTCCTTTAATCTTGTTCTCAACTCTTATTGCTGAGGCTAGTGTTTCTCATATAATATTGAATAATAATAGTGATAGTGGGCAACTTTGTTTCACTCCTGATCTTACTGGGAATGGTTCCAGTTTATCCCCACTACATATGATGCTTACTGACAGTTTTAAATATGTGCTCCTGACTATTTTAAGGAAAAGTCCATTTATTCCTATACTCTCAAGTGCTTTTATTAGGAATGGATGTTGGATTTTATCAAATGCTTTTTCTGCATCTATTGAGATGATCATATGGTTTTTGTTAATTATTATTGATATAGTCAATTATGCTAATAATTTTCCTAATATTGAACCAATCCTGCATTCCTGGTATAAATCCTACTTGGTCATAGTGTATTATTCTGGGGATGATTTTCTGTAATCCTTTTGCTGATATTTTACTTAAGATTTTAGCATCAATATTCATTAGGAAGATTGGACCTTACCCTACCTATAGCAGTTGATAGACAAACTCCATGATTCTCTGTCTTTTGTCTTTCTCTGAATCAATGTTAGAACTCTGCATCTAACAAGAGACAGGATGAATAGAGCATAGGAATATGCAGAATAAGTGGAAAAGATATTGTGTGGCATAATTTCAGTGGTTTAGGAAAAACTCCACTGATCCATCCTAAAGTGTTTCTTTACCTGAACAATTGAGTTCTGAAATTCCACATTTAGAGATTTTCCCCTTTGATTAAGGTTTATTAAAATGCACATACTCACTGCATCTAAAGCTGGGAGGATCTGAGTTCAAATTTGGCCTCAGGCAATTAATGGTGACCCTAGGCAATTCACTTAATCTCATTTCCTCCTTTTAAAAATGCACATAATACTGAGAATGTTTAATTTATTGTATTATCAATTACATATGTCTTATTTTGAATGAGTACGTCTGAATCAGGTCTTTTTTTTGAGAGCAGAGTTTTTTGTTTGTTTGCTTGTTTGGTTTTTAAAAATGTATTGCTCTTTTTTGGTTATCCTGAGGTAATATTGTAGGTGAGTATATATTGCTCCTATAAAGCAAAGGTAGATTTATCTTCTGTGCTCCAGATCAATAATTTCATCATGGACTCAAGGTGCTCACATTTTTCCAGGCTTTTTCTTCAGAGTGATTGACCTGTTAAAGAAAAGCTTTCTTTCCATATGGGCTGGGTTCTCAGAGAAGTAGCTTGTGCATTCAAAGTTGTAACTTTTCAAAGAGCAATATACCAAAGTGTCTTTAATCATACACAGAGAATCCTTGTTCAAGTCACTTAAGAATCCACCAGGAAGTTTAGAATAATCCTTAGCATTTTTGTGTTAGAATAGTCTCTCATAGAATTGGATCTCATAATGCACAAGGGCTCAGATACCAGGCATGTAAAAACTTTGAGTTTCTCAGAACTATTTGCCTTGCTGCATGTCACTTCCAGCTTAGTCACTTGGACTCTGACATTCTTTATGATAATCTGTAAGTATTCTGTAAATTAGTAACATAACTTGGCATGGCTCCTTTTTAAAATCTGCATGATCAATATAGATTATGAGTAAGAAGGTGACCAAGTAGAAGCTCTTGGTCTCATAAACTAGACAATTGGGTTTTATTACATCTTGCTCTGGAATCATCTTTCTATCCTTCACAACCAATTTCATCCTCAGTGTGGCCTCTCCTTCAGCAAACTTCTCCTTCTTCATTCCCTCAAAAAGCAATAAAAATCCTTCAATTGGTTGATTTCGCCATGGGAGGATGGAGGATTTATCTCTTCTACCTGTTGGCAACAAACATAGGCATAATCCCTACAGATGAGCTTGTAATCCAGCTATTCTACCACGTCCTGGACTTTGGAAAAGTATTTCTCCTCCTCCTCAGGATCTGTGTCATCATAATGCAGGAAGCAGACTCTGTTGTTGACCTTAGAATAGCCAAAGTTGAACCTTAGAATGTCCAATATGCTAAATACTACTGGGCCCCAGTGGGAATCATCTTTATACCTGTCCCCCTATAATTTCCATGTGCTGCTGCAACAAAGGTATGGTATTGGGTCAGAATTAGGAATTTTGTAGTTTTTTTACTTTCTTTGTGAAATGTAAGTGTTTCTTTGCTGAGTTCCATCAGAGTTAGAGAAATTACAGGTTCTTCATTATTCAAAACAGAGGTCTTAGATGCCTTCAAGTCCTTCTTCTCATTTAGAGCTTTTGCAGCTTTCGATTTCTTTTCCAAATCCACCTCAGTCTTTGGGCCCAGAAGATGTAAAACTTGCACATCTATCTCATTTTTAATATTCTTGCTATCTTTTCACTTTAATGCTGTCCTCGCCTCTTCCATTAGCATCCCCATGTTGAAATGGTATCAACAAATCATATCTTCAACAATCTCTTCAATTTGCTCTGAGGATACTGATATCTATACCACGCTTCTGCTCAAAGTTTGGTATTAATAAGATTCAAGGGATAGCTCCACAGGTACTCCAGGACAGCACTGAATTGCAAGTCTAGGTAACAGAACCCACTAGAAAGGACAACTGTCAGGGGTCCTTGAGGCAAGATGTCACATTATTTAGAAGCATTCTTTTAGACTTCTCAAGCAGGGACCCAGACTTGCTGAGCCAGTGTTGCACTGCCTGGAGTTGTGTACTTAGTACATGGTTCTTCATCTTCTTGAGGGTCTCATTTTCACTTAGGTTGTAGCCAGTGGAGAGCTTATTGTTGTTTGTCCTGCATTTTCAAAGAGGACCATGACATAAACATCAAGGAGATGATGCCATGAAACACAAATAAATTGGATTTAAGTGGGGGGGGGTGTACAAGGTCACATGCCTTACTTTCTCTTCCAGAGCCATCTGGCTCCAGTTGCCAGATATAGATGAATAAATCAAGACTTTTGGAGATGGCTCTTGATGAAGAGAGACAGCAAGTCAGTTGCCATGCTGGAGCTCCTCAGATCAGGAAGAAGAGAGAAAGTTTGTTTTATTTATTTATTTATTCAGTTATTTATTTATTTATTCATTCATTCATTCATTCATTCATTCATTTATTTATTTATTTATTTTTAAGGTTTATTACATTTTTATTTTTATTTTTTAAAATAACTTTTTTATTGATAGAACTCATGCCAGGGTAATTTTTTACAACATTATCCCTTGCATTTACTTCTGTTCCGATTTTTCCCCTCCCTCCCTCCACCCCCTCCCCCAGATGGTAAGCAATCCTTTACATGTTGAATAGGTTACAGTATATCCTGGATACAATATACGTGTTCAGAACCGAACAGTTTTCTTGTTGCACAGGGAGAATTGAATTCAGAAGGTATAAATAATCTGGGAAGAAAAACAAGAATGCAAGCAGTTTATATTCATCTCCCAGTGTTCTTTCTTTGGGTGTAGCTGCTTCTGTCCATCTTTGATCAATTGAATATTGTTTTAAAGGAAAAAACCTTGGGTGTCTCTGAGTGACATTCTCTGATTGGAAAGAAGAGAGTGTTTTATAAAGGTAAAAAGAATGACAGGGAAAGGGACAGGGCAACAAAAGGGGAGTCAATTGGTGTTAAAAAATACCCCATAATTTTCTAGATTGAGATCTAGTTGAGATCTGACAAAGGTAAAAACTTAATGTCAATTGTAGCCCACTTATATACACATCTACATTCAGTATCTTAGGCTAGAAGATTTTGAACATATTAGCTTTAAATCTTACAATCCTTCAAATTAGAGACATAAGGCTTCTTTATTCTATAAACTATGTATCTTGACCTAATTATACTAGCAGATGACTCATACAGATCTAAGCACTTAAAAAAAAACCCCACAAAAAATTCCTGTCTTCTCTACTCTTGACATCTTAAAATTGATGGCGATTTGGTACCTTGGTGCCTTTCAAGACTATTCATCTTTACCTCTCCTCCTAGTCACTTAGCAGTCACCTCACTCCATGCCATTTCAATAGGACTTATCAAGTTAATAACCTGCTTCCCTCTACATTTCGATACTGGCTGTCTTTTTCAGCTTGATGTTTCAGGGATTTAATTCTGAGCTGGATTTAAATAAAATCAGAATCTGTCTGTGCTGGGTGAGATGTGTTTGACTGTACTGAAATGAAATTCGTCAGCTGGGTCAGTTGGTAGTTAGCCCCATTTCCCTCCTGCTTTGGGACCCAAGGAAATGATATGCTAACCCTCCCCCAAGCTGTTCATGTATTTTTCAGGGCCTAGGGTGAGGCATTGTGAGGGGAATAGGTGTAGGTGTGGGGAGAGGGAAAAACAAATTTTTCTTTTTCTGTATCTCTGAATTTGGTTTACTTTCTTCCAGAAATCTATTTAAATTATTAATCAAAAAGTAATGATGGTATCTAGCCAATATTCTATCCTGAACACAAACCCAGCTATCTAGGCTTGACAAAATAGAATGTTCCCGTACACAAGAAATTGCATGCTAATTTAGGGAATTAGTTGAAGGTTCTTAACTGTCCTCAGAGAACAGGAATTTTCCAACTTAATGGTAAAAGCAAAACAAAATAAAAACTCTCTGTTCTAAGTATAGGGGAAAGAATGAACAAAGAATTTTATCTTTCTTGAATCACTACTACAATCACTTTAATTCCAGGAGGCTAACGTTCTTTTACCATAATGGTTACTCTACAGATTGGTTTCTAATTGAAGGTGTATTTTATAGCATGGGTCCTTCAGTGGCTAAAGGCATAGAGGGAAGAGTAATTCTCATCAATCTTTACTGTGCAGAATTATTGTTATTGTTCAATTGATCTGACTCCTCTTGACCCCATTTGGTGTTTTCTTGTAAAGATACTGGTGTGGTTTGCCATTTCCTTTTCTATGCTCATTTTACAGATGACGAAATTGAGGCAAATAGAGTTGAGTGACTTGCCCAGGGACATACAGATAATAAAAAGCTAATAAGAGTCAGAGGTTAGACTGAAACTCAGGAAGATTAAGTCTTCCTGATTTCAGACTCAGATTTCTATTTACCACATATCTAGAAGTAAAATGTAAAAATAGGGAGCTCTATGTTAAGTGCTTTCGGATATGGGCAGAAAGGATCTTTGTGAATCTAGTTTATAAGGACCTTGTTCTATATGGTCAAAGTGGTATCAAAGCTCAATGACATGGGCATCAATGATATATTTTTTAAGAAGCAAATGATTGGTTTTCCTTTAATCTTAAAACAGCAAGGTGGAGGCAAAGTAAACCTGATTCAAACAAAAGAAAACACAATTTTAAAGTTTATAGAGACATAGTCATAAAGTTATATTTTCTTAACAATACACAACACACACACACACACACATATATATGTATATTATATATATAATTTTCCATGGTAAAGAACCCACTTAAAATGTAGATCATTTAAAATTCAGGATTCATGATTTTTAAAAGTTTGAGATAGGTAAAGAAACATGCATTTAACTATTTTAATTTTTTTTCTTAAAATAAAGAAAACATGAAGTCATTAAAAAAGTCTATAATATGAGAAAGAAATAACAATTGAACTAAGGCAAAAAAAAAAAAAAAAAAACTAGCAGAAGCCTAAAAACAAATATAAAATTGAAGTTCATTTTTCAAATTTTTTTGAAGATTGCTGGGGAATAAAAGTCCTTCTTGAAGCAGGAGTGATTACTATGTTGTAGAAGAAAATGTAATCAAAATGTGATATAAGTGCAGCCTAGTGGTGTTTATTTTTGGCTTTAGATGCTAACATCAACAAAGGCGTTTGCATATTAACCCACTGCCCTTATCAAAATAAACAGAGGGCCAATTTACCCACTTTGTTTCTACTTTAATCTTGGATTAAGTCTATTTATTGACATTATGAATTGACATTATGAATTAATTAAAATGAAAGCATGAAGAAATTAAGCAAGGAGTTATGAATACTTTAGAAAAGATGGAAATCTATTATGATAATCTTGTTCATTGTAAAAAACAAAAAGAAAGAAAGAAAAAAAGAGAGGGAAAAAAAAAGGGCAGGGAGAGACAATTTCAAGGTTGTGATCCTAGATCCAATGAAGTAAATGTTATGGGATAGAAGAATGCTAGATAAAAACAGGCAGCAATGAATTACTAGTATTATAAATCTAGAGCTAAAAAGGATATCAGAGACCAAGTACACAGTCTTCATTTTACAGATGAAGAAACTAAGGGCAAAGGAGATTAAGTGGCTAGTCCCAGGGTTATAGAAGTGATTAAATATAAGCATTAAGACTTCAACCTATATTCTTTCCACTATTCCAATTTTTTCTATGGCATACTTGAAGAAAGGCCTAGTGCAAAATCCAAAATTATTGTTTTCAAAATTTCAATTTTATTGTAGCAAAATTTGAAAGATATTTTTCTATAAGAAGGACATTTGAGATTTTCTCCCTACTACTAATTTAGCATAGACTCAAAGTAGATGGTAAAAAACTATAATTTCTTTAGTTATACTTATATCATGTCAATCATCACTCCTAATGCTGTTCCTACTTTAGCTAAGAAAGTGATGTTAATTAGCTGAAACTCATCTTCTTTTGCTTTCTTTTATCTAGTGGCTAGTATTCAAGGATATATTCAATGTAACTTTTAAATAACAATGCCCACAAAAGATCTGTGGATTTAATTTGCAAATCCTTTTAAAATTTGATCCTAATTTGAAATAGATACCTTTATTAAAGACAGCTATTTCCTTATATCCCAACATGGAATCCTCTCATATATAACAAAGAAAAAATGACCTACAGAGAAATTATATGTGTATCAAATAACTTTATTTATTTATTTATTTTTAACCAAGAAGGCTTTATCCTGTGTTCTGTCCTAGAGGTTTTTTTGGTGGTGGTATCTAGGTGCATCAGTGGCTAGAATACCAGCCTTAGAGTAAGGAAGTCCTGAGTTCAATTTCCAACAGACATTTACTAGCTGTGTGATCCAGAGCAAGACACTTAACCTCTGTCTGCCTCAGTTTCCTCAATTTCAAAATGAGGATTATAACAGCCCCTACTTCATAAGGTTATTTTGAGGATCAAATGAGATAATATTTGTAAAGCACTTAGTACATTGCTTGGCACATAATGGGCATTATATAAATGATAGCTATTAATACTATTATTATTACAACTCAATCTTTATTAGAGCAAATAATTAATCCCTGAAGTGGTCTTCATAGATTTGAATTGGTTCTATTGACGCCACAATTATATAAAATGTGATAATTGGTTCCAGCTCAATGGAATTAGGTAGCATTACCTAGAATCTGGCCATGTCAGAGGATTCATTATTTGAATTAATCAGGGTCTAGTTATAATCTGAGTTTAACTACATTTTAGTATTCTTTATGTCCTTTTGATATGAAACAAGGGAGTATAGTAAAAAGAGTATTGGACTTGGAAGCAAGAAAGCTAATAATTAAATGGCCTAGGGCAAAGTATGAAGAGCTTCTCTTGGAACCTCAATTTTCTAATCTGTAAAATAGATAACTATCTCATAAAAACTCATAAGGTTTTTAAGTAGGTGCTTTGCAAAGCTTCCAGAGCTATAGAAATCTAAGATATTGTCATTGTGTGAGTTGTTCTTTGTCCTTTGTTCTTGCAGAGGACTATGATATCAGGAAGGTAATGTCATGACTTGAAAGTGAATTTAATTTAAGTAAGGCAGGGCTCTACAAAGTCAGGAGCCTCACTCTTCCTTCTGGAGTCATGTGGATTCAGTGGCAAAAGTAGAAGACTGATATGATTATCCTCATTTTCTTTAGGTGACACCTCTCCCCCCCCCTTTAAGTGACTTCCCCAAAAGCACTGTTGGAAAAATTGAGGAACAATCATAATTTTTGGATGCATGACTATTTTTCTAGCTGTACAGAATGCCAGTGACACAAAGTCATATCACTACAATTAAGTTGCCCATGTAAAAGAACAGGACTATGAACTTTGTGGCATCAATTGGAAAATCAGGTATTCTTGATTCCAAGTAAAGATTTTCCTCCTTTGTACAGTACTGCCTTTCATATTTGTGCTTAACCACGATCCTTAAGAGTACATGAGCATTATTTGCAATTTTCTGTGGCTCTAAGGTTCAGAGTAGTTGCTGAGTCACATAGTAATTATTTAGTAATTGCTTATTGCTTTGACTTTCATAGCTCAATTCCTTTTTTTAAAGTTCTCTATATATTTTTCACCAACACTTCCTATCCTTTCACTTCTCAACCCTTTGTAATTTGGCTTCTTACATCCTCATTCAACTGAAAATGCCTTCTCCAAAGTCAAACTTGATGATTTTTCTTACCTATCAGTTTTCCTTGACATTGCTGACCACCCTTTCTTTTCTCGGTTTCCTTGACAGTACTTTTTCACTCCCTACTTGTGTTCTTATTCTTCTTTGCTGGCTCACACATCAATATTACACTCCCTAATTGCAGTTATCCCAAAAGTTTTGATCCTTACCCCTCCATTTCTCTGTATATAACTATATTTCTCTCTCTCTCTCTCTTTATATATATATACACATTTATTATGCAAAGCATTACACACATATGTGTATATGTATGTATGCATAATTAGATTCTACAAGTTTAACTCTCTTGTCATGTAGATAAATCTAAAATTTAAATATTTAAATAGATCATCAATTACTTATTTTACATTAAAAATGCATATCCCTGGGGATCTAAACTCAGTGGATTTAAAATTTTCATCATTATTCTTCCCCATAAATCCTTCTTTCAAATGCTTCTATTTCTGTTGAAAGTATCTTCATTTAGGGGCAGCCAGATGGCACAGTTCCATCCCTGAAGTCAGAAGGACTTGAGCTCAAATCTCAACTCAGACATTTAATACTTCCTAGCTATGTGATCCTGGGCAAGTCACTTAACTCCAATTGCCTCAGCAAAAAAAAAAAAAAAAAAAAAAAAAAAGAAAGAAAGTATCTTCATTTTTCTTGTATCTTAGTATAACAATCTTGACATTTTTCTGAACTTCTCACTTTCCTTCATCCCATCTAATCAGTTACTCAATCTTTCTATATTTACCTTCTCCAAGGTTTCTCACATCTATATCTTTTTCTCCATTCACAGAGCTACTGCTTCAATTAAGGTCCTTATCACTTCTTATCTAGTGTAATGGACTTTAGGTATGTCCTCAGATCACCTAAGATGGAGATGCTGGGCATCTGCTATTGGGAGAAGCCATCTTGCATTTCTCTACAGGATAAATTGGAGCAGCTTCCTTCTACTGGGGGAATAGCTGGAACTAATTGCATTTTTTAAACTACCGGACTGGATTCCAGCAGTACCCAGGAATGAAAGATTCTATGAGTTTTTCACCTACTGAATGGCATACTGTTGTTGGAAAAGACCAGAAGGCACTTTTCCCTCTCTTTAGACCCCATGATTCTAAGAAATGGATGTGGCGTTTTGGTTCATTTGTCCTTTCCAGTTCTAGGTGCATACTGGGCTCCAGGAGATCAAATGTTACAACCAGACCAATAGGAAGCTCTGAGAAACCAGGATTTCTGGATACAAGAGAAAGGGGAAGACTACTTGGAACTTGGAAAGGTTGATGTTTCATAAAAGTGAGTTAAACTGTGAACAAATTCTCCTGTTCTGTGTTTAGGCTGAAGGAGTGTAGGAGATCATGCTCCAAGATTTTGATGGGAATATTTTTATATTTGTTTTTGTTTTCCTTTGCAATAAAAATTCCTTTGTAAGAAACAATCTGGTTAAATGGAATGGGATGCTGGGACCACTAAAACTGTGGAAATATAAATGGTAGAAGCAGAGAAAAGAAACCTTCTTTCACAACTTGCCTAAAGGTACCTTGGGGAGGAATGAAATGAACAAACTTGGTTAGGCAGTAGGGACCACAGCAGTCACTGTTACACTAGAAAATTGTAATAATAAAATAGCAATGCTTCATAACAGTTCTCCCTGCCAGGCCATATTATATATTGCTGCCAGAGTTATTTTTATTAAGTGTAGATCTTATTGGGGGCAGCCAGATGGTGTAGTGGATAGGTCAACTGCCCTGTAGTCAGGAGGACCCAAGTTCAAATTGGGTCTCAGACATTTAACAAACACTTCCTAGCTGTGGGACCCTAGGTATTTAATTCCAATTACTTCACCAACATGTTAAAAAAATGTAGATTTCCTCATATAAATCCATTGTTTTACAGGATCCAATGGCTTCCTGTTCAAATAGGATCAAATATTGTATAAACTGCTCTGTTTAGTTTTGAGAGTCCTATATAACTTGTTCCCCAACCTAACTTTCCAGTCTCTATTCCTCAAAAAAGGCATCTCTTTGCCCAACTCCTGTTTTTATATTACCATTTCCCACGCTCTTAATGCTCTTTCCTCTTACCACTACCACCTCAGCTGTTCCTGTCTTCCTCTAAGATGCAGCTTAGATGCCATCTTCTCTTCACGAAGCCTTTCTTAATAACCTTCAGCTGATGGTGCCTTACCTCCCAGACTACTTTGTATTTAACAACTTTCTATATATTTTTATTAAATTTATATTTATTCAGAATATATTTTTATATGTACTTTTTGTCTTCCTCATTAGAATACAATTCACTTCAAATTGGAACTGTTTCATTTTTTGAACTTGTGTTCCCAAAATCAGGAGAGTGCTTCACACATAGTAAGTTCTTAATAAATACTTGATTGATTAATTGGTGGAAGGAGGAAAAGCAGCTCTGGAAACATAAATGAAAAATTGCTATTTTGTCTGTCTCTTTGTTAATAGTGCAGATATACTCTAAAGGAAGGGCAAGAAAGTACTTGCTGAATAAATAACCATTTTCCATTTTAATGTCTCTGCATAGGGAAGGTTCCAGGCAATACTCTCAGTTCTTGACCTTAAAGAAAAGTCATGAGCTCAACAGGTTAATGGGAGGAGTTGGGGAGCAAGTTTGCGGGGGAGAGAGGAGTGGAACCTTTGGGATTTAGCCTCAGAAATAAAAGAGATACCAAAAGGGAGCTACTTAGAAAAACCCCAGTACATAAAAGAGTAATGACTCCACCTGAAACTATTCTTACATGGGAACAAATCCTGGGTAATTCCAAAGCGAACATGTGGGATGCATCCATACATGTTTTCAATTAGCCCAGTCAGAACACTGGGAGTCAACTGATGAGCAGTAACAGATGGAGGGGTTTCCGAGGCAGCCAGCTTTTATTTAAGTATGAAGGCTCCCTCTTGTGCTAATGTCAACCAGTCATCTCCACTTAAACAATCCCTTTGCAGTGAATGGTTGTACTACACATAACACCTCTTTTGTCTGCAAACCTTCCAATAACTATCTTGTCTGTCTGCACTTTGCCCATGCATTTTTATGGGAATGATCAACACAGTTCTTTGCCCTAGAGACACCCAAATTGTTTAAAAGGATCTGGTCTTTTTCTCTAAAAATAGAGCTTTCTTGCACACCAAAAATGCTAAAGGATATCAGGGTAAATAATGATAGATTTTACAAATATTTGTCATCTATTTTCTTGGAAATTACTTAAAAACGGAAAGTAAAAATGATGGAGTGAGAAGGAAGGGATTAAGGCTGAAAAAAGACTACATTTAAAGAAGACATTCTTTGTCTATATTTTCTCCTTTTCTTTCTGGCTCTATCTCTGTCTCTCTTTTCTAGGCTGAAAATGCAGCATGTGCTCACAAGTCCAACCCCAATTCTGATTGGAATGGAGGTTTTGTCCTTCTCAATTTCTGACCTGGGCCAGTTGATTCCTTTTAGGCAGCTAATTCACTAAGAACTTACTGTATTGGTGTGAAACTTAGCTCAGAAGATTGATCAACTTCAACTCTAGTGAAGATCAGAATTTTTGAACCCAAGTCATCCATCAGCCTCAACCTCCCCAATATTAGGCATTGTAGGTGTGTGACATCAGGAGCAGCTTATTTATTTTCTTTGTAATTACTTTTCTTACATCTAAAATCAGGTTATCTTGAAATTTTTAATCTTTCTTGTAATTTTAATTTAACATTTGTCTTGGTTAGATATTGTGTGCTTGACAAGCAGAATTTTGCTAATTTTATGGGAGTAAAATTGGCCTCTTCATCATATTCATGAACCTTCATCATATTGCCACCCTGGAGAGTGGTAGTAACTTTATACCTGGAAGACATCCACTAATCTTGCCAATGACCCTAAGCCATTCCTTAAAATAGATAGGATATGTAATAAATGTTTTAGGGAGAATTAATGGATTTTTTTTAATATTATTTTTTAAAATCTTGAACTTAAAACAAAAGAAAACATTAAACCAAATAAAATGGGCAAATTTTTATCTTAGAATAAAATATATAACATAACAAATCTGCAAAAAAAAAAAAAAACCCACAAATAAAACTGCTTATCTCTTATGTGCAGATTGTTTTTTTGGCTTTTTAATTTAATTTTTATTTTACTCATTTCGAACTTAAATACAAAAAGGCAAGAAAAAAACTCATTTTCATATACATAACAGAGCACACTAAAAAGGATTCAATATGAAATCATGCATTTCCATTCAAACTGTTGACTTTAAAAAACAAATAAGCTGTGTTTGCTATAATAGTTTTCAAAATGACTTCACTTTGCTTCCTTTTGAGTTTTCCTTTGTTCTCCACTGTGCACTTTATATTTTTATTTTTTTTCTCCCTCTCTCTTTCCCTACCTCACTCTAGAGAAAACCACCATTTGACAAAGATACACACATATACATAAAACCCTACTATATATACTTCTATATATCTGTTCCTTCTCTGGAAATGGATAGCATCTTACATTGTAGATCCTTTGTAGTTGATTTGAATATTTATAATACTCAAAATAACTTAGTCATTCACAGTTGTTCTTTGAACAATATTCTTGTTAATATGCACAATATTCTTTTGGTTCTGCTCATTTCACTCTCCATGATTTCATGTAAATGTTTTGATTTCTTTTTTAAATCAACTAGCTCATCATTTCTTATAGCACAGTAGTATCCATCACAATCTGCTTTTCTTCTAATCTTGGAGACATGGGTTTTATTTTTAAAAAAAAAACTTTTAATTTAATATAATCAAAATTATCTATTTTATAACTCACAATACTCTCTCTTACTTATTCATAAATTCTTCTTCTATCCATAAGTTTGATGGTTGATATGATCCATGAGCTTTTTAATTTTCATGATATCTCCCATTATATCTAGATCATGTATCTATTTTGCTCTTATCTTAGTAAATGATGTAAAATGTTATTCTATATCCAATTTCTGTCAGACCACTTTTCAGTTTTCCCAATATTATTATTATCATTTACCAAATAGCAAATTCTTATTCCAAAAGCTTAAATCTTCAGTGTCAAATACAAGACTGCTATAATAATTTATTATTGTCTGTCTATTGTATGTCTGCTGCGTTCCACTGATCCACTTTTCTATTTCTTAGTACCAAATCGTTTTGATAATCTTTGCTTTATAATATACTTTAAGATTTTTTAGTGCTAAAACTTTTTTTTACATTTTTAAATTAATTCCTTTGACCTTTCTTGAACTTTTGTACTTTCAAATGAATTTTGTTATTTTTTCTAGTTTAAAATGTTTTGGGTAATTTAATTGAGATGGTATTGTTATTGAATAAGTAGTTAGGTAGAATTGTTATTTTTATTATATTGGTTTAGTTCATCCACGAACAATTAATATTTCTCCAGTTATTTAAATCTCACCTTATTTGTATAAAAATTTGTTAAAAAACACTATATTTGTATAATACATATAATTATGTTCGTGCAGTTCCTGGGTTTGTCTTGCCTTATATCCTGTTTTAAATGGAGGCATCTCTTACTATCTCTTTTGCAGCATTTTGTTGGCTATATACAGAAATGTTGATGATTTAAGGTGGGTTTATTTTATATCCTGTTATTTTCTAAAAATTATTGTTTTAAATAACTTTTTAATTGAATCTCTAGGATTTTCCAAGTATGTTATCATATCATATCATATCACCTGCAAAAAGATAGTTTTATTCCTCATTGTTCATTCAGAATCTTTCTACTTCTTTTTTTTCCTTATTGCTATTAGTGGCATTTCTAATACAATATTAAATAATATTGGTAATAGGGATATCCTTGTTTCACTCCTGATCTTATTGAGAAGGCTTCTAGCTTATTTCCATTATAAATAATGCATACTGATAGTTTTAAGTAGATGCTTCTGAGTCTTTTAAGGAAAAAATTCATTTAGACATATGCTTGCAAATGTTTTTAACAGAAAGGAGTGCTCTATTTTGTCAAAAGCTTTTTCTTTACTTATTGAGATGATTTGTGTCACTTTGGGGTTTGATATAATCAATTATATTAATAGTTTTCTTTATATAAAATGTCCCTGCTTCTTAATTTTTTAAATTAAATTTTATTTTATTTTCAATCAAAGTTAACTCTCTCCCCCTCCTTTTTCTCATTCCATTGTCTTTCATCCAACATTGAGGGGAAAAAAGGAAAACAAAGCCCCTATTACAAACATAAAGTAAAAAAAAACCCAAAATTTTTCATTTTTCATTTTTCATATTTAAAAAAAATTCTCAATGTAAGTATTGTTGCAGCTTCCAAAGATTCACTTTCTCACCTGCTCATTCCAATTTCCCTGCCATTGAGAATATAACAAAAATAAAATGAAATAAAACCTATTCTAAACCTGTATTCAGAACAAATTTCCATGTATTCTATTTCCAAAAACTGTTTTTGTTTTATTCTGTATTCTGAGTTTTTTTTTGCACTCTACCAGGAGATGTTAGTATATTTCCTTTTCAGACTGTTTAAATCCTGTTTGGTTATTATGGTAATTAAGAATTTATTCCATCACATTTATATATCATAACTTGTTTAATCTATTCCCTGAGTTATGATCACTCCCCTTAAGTTTGTATTCCTTTTTTTTTTTTAATAATTTTTTATTGATAGAACGCATGCCAGGGTAATTTTTTACAGCATTATCCCTTGCATTCACTTCTGTTCCGATTTTTCCCCTCCCTCCCTCCACCCCTTCCCCCAGATGGCAAGAGTCCTTTACATGTTGAATGGGTTGCAGTATATCCTAGATACAATATATGTGTGCAGAACCAAACAGTTTTCTTGTTGCACAGGGAGAATTGAATTCAGAAGGTATAAATAACCCGGGAAGAAAAACATAAATGCAAGCAGTTTATATTCATTTCCAGTGTTCTTTCTCTGGGTGTAGCTGCTTCTGTCCATCTTTGATCAATTAAGGCTCTCTTTATCAAAGAGGTCCACTTCCATCAGAATACATCCTCAAACAGTATCGTTGTTGAGGTATATAATGATCTCCTGGTTCTACTCATTTCACTCAGCATCAGTTCATGTAAGTCTTGCCAGTCCTCTCTGTATTCATCCTGCTGGTCATTCCTTACAGAACAATAATATTCCATAACATTCATATACCACAATTTACTCAACCATTCTCCAATTGATGGACATCCTTTCATTTTCCAGCTTCTAGCCACTACAAACAGGGCTGCCACAAACATTTTGGCACATACAGGTCCCTTTCCTTTCTTTAGTATCTCTTTGGGGTATAAGCCCAGTAGAAACACTGCTGGATCAAAGGGTATGCACAGCTTGATAACTTTTTGAGCATAATTCCAAATTGCTCTCCAGAATGGCTGGATGTGTTCACAATTCCACCAACAATGTATCAGTGTCCCTGTTTTCCCACATCCCCTCCAACATTCTGCATTACCTTTCCCTGTCATTCTAGCCAATCTAACAGGTGTGTAGTGGTATCTCAGAGTTGTCTTAATTTGCATTTCTCTGATTAATAATGACTTGGAGCATATTTTCATATAGCTAGAAATAGTTTCAATTTCTTCATCTGAGAATTGTCTGTTCATATCCTTTGACCATTTTTCATTTGGAGAATGGCTTGATTTCTTATAAATTTGAGTCAGTTCTCTATATATTTTGGAAATGAGGCCTTTATCAGAACCTTTGATTGTAAAAATGTTTTCCCAGTTTATTGTTTCCCTTCTAATCTTGTTTGCATTTGTTTTGTTTATACAAAAATTTTTCAATTTGATATAATCAAAATTTTCTATGTTGTGGTCAATAATGATCTCTAGTTCTTCTTTGGTCATAAATTCCTCCCTCTTCCACAGGTCTGAGAGGTAAACTATCCTATGCTCTTCCAATTTATTTATCATCTCATTCTTTATGCCTAGATCATGAACCCATTTTGACCTTATCTTGGTGTACGGTGTTAAGTGTGGGTCAATGCCTAGTTTCTGCCATACTGATTTCCAATTTTCCCAGCAATTTTTGTCAAATAATGCATTTTAAGTTTGTATTCCTTGCCACCACCAAAAAACACAAAAAAACCAAAACACAAAAAACCTGCAAACATTTTTGTACCTCCTTATAATACATTTTAGTTAGGACTAATGCATCCCTAAGTCTTCCTTCCCAGTTACTCCTTCTTCCTTTTCCATCTTGTTTCTTGTTGAGTGAAATGTATTTTTGTACCCAAGTTTATAAATGTGTTTATATATGTTCTTTCTTTTGAATAGTTCAAATAAAGTTAAAATATTAGTCATTTTCCTCTTCCACTACCTCTCCCTTGTTTGTATGGATGTCTATTTGTTCACTTTGATTATATTAGATAATTTTCCCTAACTTTCCTTTCCATTTCTCTAAGGTATTCTTTTCCCTCTCTTTTTCCATTCTTTTCTTAAGGTCATCAAGCCATGCTTTGTCTAATTGGACTCCTATGAATCCTGATGATAACAGTGCTCAAATAGGGTCCATGTAACCAGTATACATTTATATAATATTTGAATGTAAGTAGTTCATCTGTTCAATTATTTTTATTACCTTTTAAAATATTTTTTAACTTTTTAAATGTTTTATTACTTTTTATGTTTCTTTTCACTTTGTATTAGATCTTCTAAGTTTCTCTGTAACCCTGGGCATTTTATCAGGAATGATTGGAAGTCCTCTATTTCATTAAAGATCCATTTTCCCCCTGTAATAGTATCCTATTTTGCTGGATAAGTTTTTTTTTTCTGTAAGTTTATATCCTTTGCCTTCTAGAATGCCATATTCTAAGTTCTCCATTCCTTTATGGTAATGACTGCTAAATTGTGTGTATGTTCCTGACTGTGGTTCCTTAGCACTTGAATTCTTTCTTTCTGGCTGCTTGAAGTATTTTTTTTTTTCTGTGACCTTCAAGTTCTGGATTTTGACTATAATATTTATGAGAGTTTTTGTGGTGGTATTTTCAGGAAATGACTAGTATATTCTTTCTATTCAACTATGCCCTCTGGTTCTAAGAGGAATCTGGACAGATTTCTTGTAAGAGTTCTTGAAATATTATGTCTAGGTTCCTTTTATGGTCATGACATTCAGCTAGTTTAATGATTCTTAACTTTTTTTCTTTTTGATCTATTTTTCAGATTAGTTGTTTTTGTTACAAAATACTTTACTTTTTCTATTTTTTAAACCTTTTGACTTCATTTTAATATTTCCATTTGCCTCATGGAGTCATTAGTTTTTATTTGATTTTTTTCTAACTTTCAGGAAGTTTGTTATTTTTCTGCCAAACTGTCAATTTTCTTTCTACTTCTTTATTCCATCACTCTCATTTATTTTCCATCCTCCCTGCCCCTTATGCCTTCTAATTCCATTTATAAAAACCATAACTTAATTATTTTAACTCTTACTTCACCCAGGAATTCTTTTTTGGTGAGGCAATTGGGATTAAGTGACTTGTCCAGGATCCCACAGCTAGTAAGTGTTGTATCTGAAGTCAGATTAAATCCTGACTCCACAGTCACTGTTCTATTCACTGGATCATCTAACTGCTCCTTACCCAGAAATTCTAGTTGAGTTTATATCTAAGTTATATTTTTTTCTGAAAACTTGCTTGTAGATATTTTAGAGTAATTATCTTCCTCCATCACTATCCAGTATAGTGCTTATTCTAGATTTGTTTGGAGAAGTTTATGGAGTGGAGCTTGGCTGCATTATTCTTTTATTCACCATTCTAGCTCTACTCTTTGTATCTTTCTCTTTGTCTTAAGTTTATAATAAATTCAACATATAACTCCTCCTCCCACCATAGCTAATATGAAGGTTACTCAGCTTGAATAGTGGCTATTATAATGGAATCCAAATTAATGAGGTTCTGTGTATTATTCACAGTAAACACCTGACTTTCAAAGCTTCCTATTTGATTTGTTTTTTCTTCTGACCTTTTTATTTTTTCTGCACATTAAAAATGCTTTAATTGCTTTTCTCTCTCTCTCTTTCTCTCTGTTTCTCCCTCTTTTCCTACTCTCTGCTTCCTTCCCTCTTTCCCTTCCTTCCTTCTTTCTCTTTTCTTCCTTCCTTCCTTCCTTCTTCCTTCTTTTCTTCCTTCTTCCTTTCTTCCTTCCTTCCTTCCTTTCTTCCTTCCCTCCTTCCCTCCCTCCTTCCTTCTTTTCTTCCTCCTTTTCTTCTTTTTTTATTTCTTTTTTCCTTTACTTCCTTTCTTTCTTTGTTACTCTTTCCTTACCACTTCTCTTCATTTGAAAAAAGGAAAAAGAAAAACAAATTCTTCAAACAAATATATTTAATCAAACAAAATATTTTCTATTGTCCATATCTGAAAGTGTATGTTTTGTTCTGTAACTAGATTTCTTTTCTGTCGGTACATCCGTGGACTTCTGGAGTCCATAATTGGTCATTGGAGTGATCCCAGCTCAATTCTTTTAAAGTTGTTTTTTAATATGATGTTGCAGTTATAAAAATTCTCGTGGTTCTGTTCACATCACTTTACATCAGTTTTCTGCAAATTTTTTCAGGTTTCTCTAAAGCTGCACTTTCATCATTTTTTATAGCACCATATTAATTTACATTATCATGCCATTTTGTACAACCATTCCTCAGCTGGCAGGTACCTCTTTATGTTCAACATTTTTCCACTACAGAAAGAACTGCTAAAAAATATTTTTGCAAATGGGAGTCATTACAGTTTAGTAACTTAGGTGGCAGAATCCCAATTGCTTTCCAATTCATAGCTGTGCTGATAAGGCAATAATGTGCCTATTATCTCATGGCCCTCCACCATTGTAATTTTCTTTTCTTTTGACCATCTTTGCCAGTCTGATGGGAGTGAGGTTGAATCCAAAAGTTGCTTTATTAGTATTTTTTTTTTAATGATTAGAGGCTTCTCTATTTTTCCTTACATGGGTTTGTTTTTGGATTAAATTTCTTCCATAGAGAATTATTTTTAATTTTTTACTGTTTACCATTTGAGAAATAACTCTTTAATCAGTTTCTTATATGTATATTAAATATGAGATCCTTATCAAAGAAATGACCACAAAGATTTTTTTCCTAGTTAATTTTCACCTTAATTTTAGATGTATTGGTTTTCCAGTTTTTTAACATAATATGATCAAAACTGACCATTTTATTACTTCTGATCTTCATTCCCTTATTTAGTCATTAATTTTTCTCCTATCAGTAATTCTAAAAATAAAATTCTAAAATAATTCTAAAAGGAATTATTTCATTCCTCACTCCTCTGATTTGTTTATAATAAATATTCTAAGCCTAACTTAAATATCTATTTAGAGTTTATCTTAGCATATGTTGTGTTATGTTGTTTTATACTTAATTGCTGCAAGGCTGCTTTCTGGTTTCCTAGGAATTTTATCAAATAGTGAGTTCTTACTACAATATTTAAAGTCTTAAATTTTTCCTGAAAACAATGCTACTGTATATTTTATGACCCTGATATACTTCATGTTTGAAATTGCTTATGTTTGTTCCAGATTTCCTTTTTTTTCTGAATTATCCTGAATTATTCCCATTCTGAAAGTATCAAAGAAATATACATATCTTGCAAAATCTGAGGAGCTTAATATAAATGGAGTAGCTTTTTAAAAAAGTCTTCATCTAATGTTTGCTATAGTAGCACATTTAAAATAAAAGTAGTCAAGTTAGAAATATGTTTAAAATAGTACTGAAAATATACAGATCTTTTTATTCAACTATCCTACCTATATACAAAAATTATCAAAGAGACAAATGTCCCATATCCACCAAAAATATTTATAGCTGCAGCTTTTGTGGGAGCCAAGAAATAGAATCAAAGTAGATTCCCATCACTTGGGGAATAGCTAAACAAATTATGCTACAAAATTATAATAAAATATTATTGAATTTAAAGAATATGAAGAATTTGGAGAACCATAGGAAGTCTTATAAGAACTGATGAAAAGTAAAAAAAGCAGAACCAGGAAAGCAATAATATATATAAGGAGTATAACTCCCTAAATGGCAACTCTTCCCCCCTCCCCCCACCCCAGCAAGTTAACATTGAAACTATTATAATATCCACATAGTTTGACTCTGGAGGGAAATTGAGAAAATGTACCTCTCTCCCTTCTTTTCAGGGACAAAAGAATCTGGAGATGTAATATAGCATGTACTATCAGACTTGTTTGATGGTCTAGTTTCCTTTGCTGAACAACTTTTTTTTTTTTTAATATAAAACAAAACAAAACTCTTCTATGAGGGAGGGCTCTTTGATTTGGGGAGAGGAAGGGATGTTTACAATAATAAGTTGACATAAAAAGATATCATTGTAAAAGCTTAATGAAATAAAAGAAAATCAGGTTTTGGAGGGATATATTAGAAGAGGCTCAGATAACATCTGGCTCATGGGAAGGAAAAGTTGATTGAGGAGCAATCAGGTAAACTTTCAAGTGGCCTAGTGTTGCCTAGAAATTAGTCATGAAGCCATGACTTCTCCCTAGTCTCTCCCTAGAGAATTCAGGATGTGACTCACTGTTTACCATGTGGTAAGATTAGTTACTTTTCCATTTAGTAATTTTGATTTGATGGTGATACCTGATACCTCTCCTTTAAAATATCTTATTGAACACTTCTTCTCTTGGTAAAAGTGAAACTGAGCACTTCGAGTTTGATGGAAATATTAGCAAACACTAGAGAGTTAACATTTCATTCTTCACCTAGATGTAGCAAGTTGCAATTTTGTCCAATAAATATACTCCATGATATGACTGTGCAGTCTTTTGCATCACATAGTGGTGGAAAAGAGATGAAACCACTTATGGGATGGGGGCTGAGCCATTTTCATAAAGTTAATAAGTAAAATCTCATGATGCTTACATGTGTAATCCTTCACTTACAGGAAATGGGGAACCTGAGTTGATTTCAAAGACATTATAAGAAAGCCATAGAGAAGTGAAGATGATCAGTTCCTTTTTCCTTAAGAGAGAGAGAAGTGGATTGAAAGGAGAAATGGCCTACTTGTGATCCAGTTATACCAGTGCGGAAAATGTTGGTCTGCTTGAGAGTGGGAGCAGCCTGAGCTCACAGCACCACCTGCTGTTGGTTTTCAGAGCCCCACTCACCTGACTGTGGAGAAGATTCCGATTATAGACATTCTTTTATTTCTCACCAGTCTCAAGTTGCAGAAGTTGTTAAATTTCAGTGATCAGGTGGAAAAAAAGAAAAATTTTTATCATTCTGCATAAATCTCATTTAAAGGGTTTCTTCCAATTTTGGATATCTTAGTTGTAGTCCCAGGTCAGAGTATATATTACCATAATAATTAAAAATTATCATTTTCAAACAACTTTTCTGACTCCCAAAGCAGAGAGCAAAAGCTAAAGTGACACAGGCAGTGGATAAATGTCTATCTGTTTGTCTCTTTCATATATATACACACATATGTATGTATATGCATATATAATTTATACACATATACATATGTGTATATCTATATTTTAAAATTATGTTTAAAATATAAATTAATTTAGGGAAGTTGAGACAATACAATTTTTGTAAAGTGCTCAACCACTGATCAATCCTGAATATGTATAAGAATACACATCAAGATAGACAATTATTTTCTATAAGATTAAATATGAATTTAATGCTATTTTCTATAATCCAAACCATCGGGAGAAAAATCTTTCTGTTGGTACTCTATGTCTTTTAAAAATAATAGAGATAGGTTGCACTTTATGATGCCCATGCTATGTACTGATTGTGATATTTATACTCTGAACAAAATAGATAAAAAAACATTAAAAAGAGCAGTTGAAAAAGAAAGATCAGGTGTAATGCTTATGTGCCATGCCTTGTGTCAGTCATTGGAACTACAAACACAAAAACAAAAACACCCTGCCTTCAAAGAGCTCATGCTGTATAGGAAGAATCAAAGGAAGGAAGCAGTAATAGTTAGGGAGTCAGGAGGTGCTTTCTATAGAAGATACATGAACTGAGCTTTGAAGAACAATTGTTATTCTAATTTCCCTTTCCCTATGAAAAAAATAGGAGATGGAAAGTGGTGTGGAAGGAATAATATGAAAATCAATTTGGCTGAACAGTAGAACACCTGAAGGGGAATAATAAGCCTAGATAGATAGATTGGAATCAAGTAGCAAAAAAACTTTAAATATTATACCAAGAAATTTTTATTTGATCTGAAAATTCATAGGGAACTTCTGAAATTTATTGAGCAAAACAGTGACATAATTAGACCTGTGTCTTGAGAATTTTATTTTGACAGCTGTGTGAAGAACAAATTAGACTTGAGGAAAATTAGTATAATAAATAGTGCAGGTGAGAGATGATGAGATTTGAAGTAGTGTTGTGGCTTTGTGAATATAACTGAGGGAACAGAGATGTGAGATGTTTTATGGAAGTAGAATTGATACATTTCCCTCCCCTTCCCCCCATATTAATTAATTTTAAACAAACATTAATGGCAATTTTGAAGGGTAAATTAATTTTTTTTACTTGAAATAACTTATTTATTAATTTTAAAGCATTTTAAACACACATACAAAATTTGGGAAAACATTGCATAGAAGAACAAGAGAGGATTCAAAATACAAAGCAATAAATTTATATTTCAAGGATGCCTACATAATAAATGCTACATATTGTGTAAAGAACTATCCACCTTTCCTTTGTTTTCTTGTATATTTTCTTTTGTTCTTTGGGTGTATTTCTTTTTCTTTTTTCTTTTTTTCCTATCCCTCTTCCCCAAGAAGGCCACATTAAGTCCAGATACACACACACACACACACACATATCCACATACACATAATCTATAATCCTACAAATAAATACCCATATACATTCATTTATAGAAGGCCAAACTATGCTTTTTTGTCCTCTATTTCTCTGAAGGTGGATGACATCTTCCTTTATAGAGCAAGTTTTTTCCTACTTTTCTAACTCCAACAACTTAACATTTCTTATATCACAGCAATATTCTAACCTTATATTGTTCAGTTATTTTAAATAGGCTAAAACAATATTAATATGGCTGACACAATGTAGTTTCTCTGTTTTTCTCTTTTGATTAAATCTGTTTTAGCTTTAACCTTGTCTGAGATTGTGATTTCCATCCCTGCTTTTTTTTACATAACAAATTCTACTCCTGTACTTTATGTTTGTGTGTATCTCATTTCCTATCCTTTTAGACGTCTGTTTTACTTCTGTCTGCTTCCTGTCCCTCCTATTACTTGACTTACTTATCCCCCCAATCCCTCTTTCTCCACCCATCCTTTTCCCTTGCCCTCTTGTTTCTTTTGAACTAAGAAGACTATATTCTTCCAAATATATATATTGCTTTCTTTTTATCCCATTCTCATTAATTTATATAACCTTCTATACCACCCCCTTTTCCTATTCCCTAGCCATCTTATTTCTTTCTGAATTTAGAAAACTTTTATACATATATGCATATATATATGTATATATGTTTTCCTTATTGCTCATAATGTTTTTCTCCTTGAGTTGGGGATTTCAGAATTTGGCTATAACATTCCTATAGGTTTTCCTCATAGAATCTTTTTCAGGTGGTGATCAGTGGATTTTATTTTTCTATCTTTACTTTCCCCTGTTGTACTGACACTTCAAGACAATTTTATTTAATTATTTTTTGTTTTATTGTATCAAAATTCTTTTTTTAATCTTGTCTTCCAGATGATCTGGTTATTTTTATACTTTGTCTTCTTTATCTGTTCTCCAGATGTTTTTCTTATGAGATGTTTTATAGTTTTTCTATATCTTCATTCTTTATATTTTGTTTTAATTACTTTTTGATCGGACTTCCGGTTAAGATGGCGGAGAGGAGGCTCACAGTTGCATAAGCTCCGCGCTTTCTCTCACTATCCACTTCATTACAAGCCTCTGAATCAATGCTTGACTGAAAAAAACCCACAAATAGTTACCAAGAGAAGCCATCCTTGAGATCCGCCAAGAAAGGTCTGTCTTTACTGGAGGGCTGGGGCGGTTTTAGATCGGGAGCAGGCGGCGGGCAGCGGCAGTGAGGGCACAGGAGCAGACTGGAGAGGGGGTGGGGAGTGATCGCAGCTGTCTCTGCGGGGAGAGCTTCGCTACAGGTTTGGAACCTGCAGCAAGTCAGCAGCCCAGCAGAGAAGCTAAAAACACCTGGGCTGAAGAATACAACCCCAAACAGATGGAGTCTCTCAGGACCTGGCCGCCCCCCCCTTCCCCCCCCTCAGTGACTCAGCACGCTCTGGGATCTCAGAGTGCAGGCGCAGCACAGTCCTGCTAGTGCCTCACTGCTGCCCCCTGCAGTCTGTAGAGGAAGCTCGGTAACACACCCAGCCCCTCCCCCAAAGAAAGACTCCAGTTTTTTCTGTTCTTCTTTGGTAGTTTGTCTCTGACTAATAGACAGAATGAGCAAGAAGCTGAAGAGGACTTTAACCCTTGACAGCTTCTACACAGATAGAGAGCAGACTCTAAATCCTGAGGAGACTAAAAACAGGCAGTCCCCAGGTGAATCGCCAAAGGAGGAGATTGTCTGTTCCTCAGCACAGATGAACCTCATAGAAGTGATTAAAAAGTCTCTCACAAGGGAGCTAGAAGAAAAATGGGGAAAGCAGAGTGAGGCTTGGCAAAAGGAGAGAGAAGCTTGGGAAAAGGAGAGGGAGGCTTGGCAAAAGAGCCTGGAGAAAGTTAAAGAGAGAGTGGATAAAGAAGTAAAATCCTTGAAAAATAGGATTAGTGAACTGGAAACAGAAAACAGCTCTCTAAAAAACAAAATTGGCGAAATGGAAAAAAATTCCACAGAACAAAAGAACTCAATTGGACAATTAGAGAAAGATTTTAAAAAAGTGAGTGAAGAGAATACTTCACTGAAAATCAGAATTGAACAAGTGGAATTGAATGACTCGAGGAGACAAGAAGAATCAGTCAAGCAAATCCAAAAAAATCAAACAATGGAGAAAAATGTGAAATACCTTCTGGGAAAGACAACAGACCTGGAAAACAGATCCAGGAGAGACAATCTGAGAATCATTGGACTCCCAGAAAAACATGATGAAAAAAAGAGCCTGGACACTGTCTTCCAGGAAATTATCAAAGAGAACTGCCCAGAAGTCATAGGAACAGAGGAAAAAATAAACATTGAAAGGATTCATCGATCACCCACTGAAAGGGATCCTAAAATCAAAACACCAAGGAATATAGTGGCCAAATGCCAGAACCCTCAGATGAAAGAAAAAATATTGCAAGCGGCTAGAAAAACCCAATTCAAGTATCAAGGAGCCACAATAAGGATCACCCAGGATCTGGCAGCATCCACATTAAAAGATCGAAGGGCCTGGAATATGATATTCCGAAAGGCTAAGGAACTTGGTATGCAACCAAAAATAACTTACCCAGCGAGAATGAGCATCTTTTTCCAGGGAAGAAGATGGACATTCAACGAAGTAAGCGAATTTCATCTATTTCTGATGAAAAAACCAGAACTTAACAAAAAGTTTGATCTACAAATATAGAACTCAAGAGAAATCTAAAAAGGTAAAGATTAATCTTGGGAACTATATTTTGACTATATAGATGTATAAAGAATACATGTATACCTTGTTCTAGAAATTGATGTGGAAAGGACATTGTACCAGAAAAAGGGTAAAGTGGGGGTAGTACATCTCATGAAGAGGCATAGGAAACCTATTATATCTGAGAGAAAGAATGGAGGGGGATGAATATAGTGGGTATCTTACTGCCTTCAGAATTGGCTTTAAGTGAAAAATCTTAAGACATATTCAATCTATGGTGAAACTTCTCCCATCTCATTGAAAAGTGAGAAGGGAAAAGTGGAAAGGGAAGGAATAAGCTAAGCGGAAGGGAATACGGGAACTGGGAGGGAAAGGGGTAAGATAGGGGGAGGAACTCTAAGGCGGGGGGAGGGACACTAAAAAGGGAGGGCTGTGAGAAGCAAGGGGTGCTCACAAGCTTAATACTTGGAAGGGGGGGAAAGGGGAAAGAAGGGAGGAAAGCATAAACCGGGGTTAACAAGATGGCAAGTAATACAGAATTGGTCATTCTAACCATAAACGTGAACGGGGTAAACTCCCCCATAAAGAGGAAGCGGTTAGCAGAATGGATTAAAAGCCAGAATCCTACAATATGTTGTTTACAGGAAACACACCTGAAGCGGGGAGATACATGCAGGTTAAAGGTAAAAGGTTGGAGCAAAATCTACTATGCTTCAGGTGAAGTCAAAAAAGCAGGGGTAGCCATCCTGATCTCAGATCAAGCTAAAGCAAAAATTGACCTAATTAAAAGAGATAAGGAAGGACACTATATCTTGCTAAAGGGTAGCATGGATAATGAAGCACTATCTATATTAAACATATATGCACCAAGTGGGGTAGCATCTAAATTCTTAAAAGAGAAACTAAGAGAGCTGCAAGAAGAAATAGACAGTAAAACTATAATAGTGGGAGATCTTAACCTTGCACTCTCAGAATTAGATAAATCAAACCACAAAATAAATAAGAAAGAAGTCAAAGAGGTAAATAGAATACTAGAAAAGTTAGATATGATAGATCTCTGGAGAAAATGTAATGGAGACAGAAAGGAATACACTTTCTTTTCAGCAGTTCATGGAACCTATACAAAAATTGACCATATATTAGGACATAAAAACCTCAAACTCAAATGCAGTAAGGCAGAAATAATAAATGCATCCTTTTCAGACCACGATGCAATGAAAATTACATTCAACAAAAAAGCAGGGGGAAGTAGACCAAAAAATAATTGGAAACTAAATAATCTCATACTAAAGAATGATTGGGTGAAACAGCAAATCATAGACATAATTAATAACTTCACCCAAGAAAACGATAATAATGAGACATCATACCAAAATGTATGGGATGCAGCCAAAGCGGTAATAAGGGGAAATTTCATATCTCTAGAGGCCTATTTGTATAAGATAGAGAAAGAGAAGGTCAATGAATTGGGTTTGCAATTAAAAATGCTAGAAAAGGAACAAATTAAAAACCCCCAGTCAAACACTAAACTTGAAATTCTAAAAGTAAAAGGTGAGATCAATAAAATTGAAAGTAAAAAAACTATTGAATTGATTAATAAAACTAAGAGTTGGTTCTATGAAAAAACCAACAAAATAGACAAACCCTTAGTAAATCTGATTAAAAAAAGGAAAGAGGAAAATCAAATTGTTAGTCTTAAAAATGAAAAGGGAGAACTCACCACTAACGAAGAGGAAATTAGAGCAATAATTAGGAGTTACTTTGCCCAACTTTATGCCAATAAATTCGACAACTCAAATGAAATAGAAAAATACCTCCAAAAATACAGCTTGCCCAAACTAACAGAGGAAGAAGTAAATATCCTAAACAGTCCCATCTCAGAAAAAGAAATAGAACAAACTATCAATCAACTCCCTAAGAAAAAATCCCCAGGACCAGATGGATTTACATGTGAATTCTACCAAACATTTAAAGAACAATTAACTCCAATGTTATATAAACTATTTGAAAAAATAGGGATTGAAGGAGTCCTACCAAACTCCTTTTATGACACAGATATGGTACTGATACCTAAACCAGGTAGGCTGAAAACAGAGAAAGAAAATTATAGACCAATCTCCCTAATGAATATTGATGCTAAAATCTTAAATAAAATATTAGCAAAAAGATTACAGAAAATTGTCACCAGGATAATACACTATGACCAAGTAGGATTTATACCAGGAATGCAGGGCTGGTTCAATATTAGGAAAACTATTAGCATAATTGACTATATCAATAACCAAACAAACAAAAACCACATGATCATCTCAATAGATGCAGAAAAAGCATTTGATAAAATCCAACATCCATTCCTAATAAAAACACTTGAGAGCATAGGAATAAATGGACTTTTCCTTAAAATAGTCAGGAGCATATATTCAAAACCATCAGTAAGCATCATATGCAATGGGGAAAAACTGGAACCTTTCCCAGTAAGATCTGGAGTGAAGCAAGGTTGCCCACTATCACCATTATTATTTAATATCGTATTAGAAACACTAGCCTCGGCAATAAGAGTCGAGAAAGATATAAAAGGAATTAGAGTAGGCAATGAGGAAACCAAACTATCACTCTTTGCAGATGATATGATGGTATACCTAGAGAACCCCAGAGATTCTACCAAAAAGCTATTGGAAATAATTCATAATTTTAGCAAAGTAGCTGGCTACAAAATAAATCCCCATAAATCCTCAGCATTTTTATACATCACCAACAAAACCCAACAGCAAGAGATACAAAGAGAAATTCCATTCAGAATAACTGTTGATACCATAAAATATTTGGGAATCTATCTACCAAAGGAAAGTCAGGAATTATATGAGCAAAATTATAAAAAAGTCTCCACACAAATAAAGTCAGACTTAAATAATTGGAAAAATATTAAGTGCTCTTGGATCGGCCGAGCGAACATAATAAAGATGACAATACTCCCTAAACTAATCTATTTATTTAGTGCTATACCAATCAGACTTCCAAGAAAATATTTTATTGATCTAGAAAAAATAACAACAAAATTCATATGGAACAATAAAAAGTCGAGAATCTCAAGGGAATTAATGAAAAAAAAATCAAATGAAGGTGGCCTAGCTGTACCTGATCTAAAATTATATTATAAAGCAGCAGTCACCAAAACCATTTGGTATTGGCTAAGAAATAGATTAGTGGATCAGTGGAAAAGGCTAGGCTCACAAGACAGAATAGTCAATTATAGCAATCTAGTGTTTGACAAACCCAAAGCCCCTAACTTCTGGGAAAAGAATTCATTATTTGATAAAAACTGCTGGGATAATTGGAAATTAGTATGGCAGAAATTAGGCATGGACCCACACTTAACACCATATACCAAGATAAGATCAAAATGGGTCTATGACCTAGGCATAAAGAACGAGACTATAAATAAATTAGAGGAACATAGAATAGTTTATCTCTCAGACTTGTGGAGGAGAAAGAAATTTGTGACCAAAGATGAACTAGAGACCATTACTGATCACAGAATAGAAAATTTCGATTACATCAAATTAAAAAGCTTTTGTACAAATAAAACTAATGCAAACAAGATTAGAAGGGAAGCAACAAACTGGGAAAACATTTTCACAGTTAAAGGTTCTGATAAAGGCCTCATTTCCAAAATATATAGAGAACTGACTCAAATTTATAAGAAATCAAGCCATTCTCCAATTGATAAATGGTCAAAGGATATGAACAGACAATTTTCAGAGGATGAGATTGAAACTATTACCACTCATATGAAAGAGTGTTCCAAATCATTATTGATCAGAGAAATGCAAATTAAGACAACTCTGAGATACCACTACACACCTGTCAGATTGGCTAAAATGACAGGAAAAAATAATGATGAATGTTGGAGGGGATGCGGGAAAACTGGGACACTAATGCATTGTTGGTGGAGTTGTGAACGAATCCAACCATTCTGGAGAGCAATCTGGAATTATGCCCAAAAAATTATCAAATTGTGCATACCCTTTGATCCAGCAGTGTTTCTATTGGGCTTATATCCCAAAGAAATACTAAAGAAGGGAAAGGGACCTGTATGTGCCAAAATGTTTGTAGCAGCCCTGTTTGTAGTGGCTAGAAACTGGAAAATGAATGGATGCCCATCAATTGGAGAATGGCTGGGTAAATTGTGGTATATGAATGTTATGGAATATTATTGTTCTGTAAGAAATGACCAGCAGGATGAATACAGAGAGGACTGGCGAGACTTACATGAACTGATGCTAAGTGAAATGAGCAGAACCAGGAGATCATTATACACTTCGACAACGATATTGTATGAGGACATATTTTGATGGAAGTGGATTTCTTTGACAAAGAGACCTGAGTTTCAATTGATAAATGACGGACAAAAGCAGCTACACCCAAAGAAAGAACACTGGGAAACGAATGTAAACTATCTGCATTTTTGTTTTTCTTCCCGGATTATTTATACCTTCTGAATCCAATTCTCCCTACGCAACAAGAGAACTGTTCGGTTCTGCAAACATATATTGTATCTAGGATATACTGCAACATATCCAACATATAAAGGACTGCTTGCCATCTAGGGGAGGGGGTGGAGGGAGGGAGGGGGAAAAAATCGGAACAGAAACGAGTGTCAATATAATGTAATTATTAAATAAAAAATTAAAAAAAATTACTTTTTGATCTCTTGTAACTTTGCTGGATTTTTCTTACCCAATTCTTATTCTCAAGGACTAATTTTCTTTCTTAAGGCTTCTATATTTTCTTTTCCACTTGGTTGACTTTCTTTTCAAAATCTTTTTCTCTAAATAAACTTTTTTTAAAAGATCAGTTTAAGAGATATGTGTGGCAGGAAAAAAAGACTGATGGTTTGTATCACAGGTTTTCTTCAACACTAGTTTGAATTGTATCCACTTCTTGCTGCTTGTTTAAACCTTTGTTCAGGAATCTGAAAAAACAGATGTCCCCAAGGTGAATAACTGATGTCATCATCATCATTCTTTATACTTTTAAAATAAAAGAAGATCTAAGGAAAATATAATTCTAAGGAGTTCAGTGTGGTCACAGGAGAGAGTTAGATCACAAATTGATGAGGGAATGAGTGTAAAGCAGCTTATATTCACATCACAGTCACATCCTCCATAAATCTGCTTAATTTATGTATATGTTTATGTGACAAATGTACCATATATATATTTACAGATAATTACATGTACAAACATACATGCTTGCATATATATGCCTATATGTACATATACATGCACACATACATATATATTACTTCATTAAAGTAGCCTGAGCTTTCTTTGAAACCATCCTCTTCATTGTTTCTTACATTACAATAGCTTTCATAATCATGTAGTACAATTTGTTCAGTCATTCCCCAATTGTTGGGCATACCCTTAATTTCCAATCATTTGCCATTACAAAAAAGAGTTACTATAAATATTTTTTGTATTTTTTCCTTCTTTCTTCCTTTGATCTCTTTGGGGTATAGACCTAGTGATAATACTGTTGAGAAAAAAATATGTAAAGTTTAAAAGCTTTGGAGGCATGGTTCCTAATTGCTTTTCATAATGGCTAGACCAGTTAATAATTTCACCAATTGTATATTGATGTATCTACTTTATACCCATCAGATTAACAAGCAGTGTGACAAAAAAGAAAAAAAAAATGCTGGAGAGGCTGTGGGAAAACAAGTACATGAATTTGAATCTGTTCCCTATCTTATGAGGCATTTATCAGGAAAATTTATTGCAAAGATAGATTTCCCCTCCCTCTTTTTTTGCTTCTTTTCTTATTTTAGTTGTGTTGGCTTTGCTTTCACATAAACTTTTTAATTCTATGAATTAAAAAAAGTTCATTTTATGTTCCTGACCCTCTTAATTTCTTTTGGTCATGAACTCTCCTCTGTCCTCAGATCTGACAGCTACTTTCTTCCATACTCCTGTCATTTGCTTATAATGTCAACCTTAAGTCTAAATTCTATACTTATTTTGAGTTTGCCTTTGTAGAGTTATTAGATGATTATCTGTACCTAGTTTCTGCTAGGTGAATTGTGGTTTATGGGATTAAAAGCCGAATATAAATTAATAATGTGATATGTCAGTCAATAAAAAAATTACTGTGTTCTTGGGCTACTTCATAAGAAGCATCCTGGAATAGAAAGGAGATAGTCTCATTGGATTTTAAACTCATCAAACCACATATGGAATATTTTTTGTTGTTATTGTTATTGTTTTTGCTGTTATTGTTGTTTCAGACATGATTTCAGGGGAGTAAAAAAATGCCCAGTGGTGAAATTCCCCTGACTCATGAAGAGTGGTAACTTTCTACAACTATTAGAGAAATTGACATAAACATAGAAAGATTAAATGACACGTCACATGTGACACAGCCAGCATATATCCAGGGTATAAATTAAAATCTATGCAATCCTAACTACTAAGATAGATCTCTATCTCTATGTATCTCACCCTTCAGGTATGGCTATAGACGCAGGGGTCCTCAAACTATGGCCCGCGGGCCAGATGTAGCAGCTGAGGATGTTTATCCCCCTCACCCAGGGCTATGAAGTTTCTTTATTTAAAGGCCCACAAAACAAAGTTTTTGTTTTTACTATAGTCTGGCCCTCCAACAGTCTGAGGGACAGTGAATTGGCCCCCTATTTTAAAAGTTTGAGGACCCCTGGTATAGAGGATTTAAAATGCTATATTCAAACTGCTGTCAGTGCTTCCTTATACACTTACTCAAACCATATCTTTAGGTATAGTCTTATTAGTACCAAAAACAATCCTTAAATAGCTATACAATGCTCACAATGCTAACTGTATTTATTGTATGTGGTAAAAATGTTTTCTGGAAAAGAAATTCTCTATACTAATACTTTTAAATCAATACAATCTAGAAGTAGCAATGTGTTAGAAATAGTGCCCAACTAAAGCTTAAGAATTCCAGGGTACTTGGCCTTTGTATTTAAGATAACATTTTTTCTCGGGCAATATAGCCAGTATTACCACATGCAATTTGATAGCTACCCTTGGTCATGTGAGAACCTCTTGTTCTAGAGGCTTTGTTATCCCCACTTGACTTTTCTGCTGTTGAAACTTCTCCTGAGGACTGTTTCATTCTCTCTCTTCTATCATAGACCATAGATGCAATAGGTTTGGTGCATGTCCCACTTGTATGTGGGCACATGTACAATTATTATTCTAAGAAAAAAATAATTTTTTTTAGTGAACCTCAGAAGAGACAATTGATGATTGCTATAAAGATGAAGGGGGGAAATATTCAGGACTTTTTAATAATGGAGTTATACTTTCCTCAATAAAGGGGGAAAGACATTTACCAGAGACCATGTGAAGCAGGATTGTGTTAAAAAGAGATCCTGAGTTTCAAATATCCTCTAAATTATTGTGTGACCTAGAGCAAGCTTTCTCTGAATCTCAATTCCCTCATCTGTAAAATGAGGGGGTTTGTAATACATGTAGTCCCTCCCAACTTTAAATCTATTTTCCATTGATAATATGGCTCAGATTGTACATAGAGTTCAGTAAATATAGAGGATGACATAAATTTAAAACAAGATAGACTGCTAGCTTTCTGGAGTGCTTTATATGGAAATAGGGGGATGGTGAGTGGAAGGGAACCAAGTGATTCTTTAAGATCTCTTCTAATTCCATATCTCCATGAATGATGCTTGAAAAAACTGATTGACTCCTGAGTGCTTGAAATAATGTGGAATAAGATTAAATATAATATAATTCATTGTTATCTTTCAGTTTTGTAGTTGTATCTGAGTCTTTTTAACTCCATTTAAAGATTTCTTGGCAATGATACTGGAATGGTTTGCCATTTCCTTCTTCAATTCATTTTTTACAGAAAAGAAAACTGAGGCAAATTGGGTGAAGTGATTTGGCCAGCATCATATAGCTAGGAAGTGTCTGATGCCAGATTTGAGCTCAGGAATAATGAGTCTTCTTGATTTCAGACCCAGCACTCTATTCATTGCATCACCCAACCACCTGAATGGAATACTTGACATATTATTTCATACATCAATCAGCAATCATTTGTTAAGCAGCTATTAATATACAAAGTTCTGTGTAATAAAATGATAAAATATTAGTAGTCTTCCCTCTCAAGAAGCTTATTCTTTATTGGGCAGACAACTTATACACATATTAAACATCTACAAAATATATGCCAAATTAATTAAGATAATTGTGGGAATTGGCATTAACAGATGGGTGTGCTGGAGGTAGGGATCAGAAGAAGTCATATTTTGAGATTACTTTTTTAGGAAGAATTTTGTAGGACTTCTGAGAGGTAGAATTAAGGAAGGATTCAATTCTCTGTTCACCATCTTTTCTTAATGCTACTAGATGGAAAGATTAAGACTATTAAAGATTAGAAATCAGTCAATGTTTGTTGTATTGACTTCATTAATTGACATCAAGTGAATGGGGGGAACAATTTTGAACCAAACTTTCTTCCAGAAACCATTTCATTACATGACAGTGTCATAGAGGATAAATACTTGAATTCTTTTTCCTTTTCTTTTTCTTCCTCCTTCCTTTCCTCTCTCCTTCCTTTCCTCTTTTCTTCCTTTCCTCTCTCTTTTCTTCCTTCCTTCCTTCTTTCCTTCTTCCTTCCTTCCTTCCTTCCTTCCTTCCTTCCTTCTTCCTTCCTTCCTTCCTTCCTTTCTTCCTTCCTTCCTTCCTTCCTTCCTTTCTTCCTTCCTTCCTTCCCTTCCTTCCTTTCTACTTTCCTTCCACTTTCCTTCCTTGCTTCCTCCCTTTCTTCCTCCCTCCTTCCCTCCCTTTCTTCCTTCTTCCTTCCATTCCTCCTTTCCTTTTTTTTAAATCATTTTTTCTTTTATGGTGTTTTGAGTCCATTTATCTATAAAGCAAAAGAGTTAAGTGTTCTATATCAGAAATCCCAGAAATTTGGATAAGCCAATATGAACCTCACACTTATAAGGATTAACTATACAAGTCCCACAGGCTTGATAGACCTTGCATTTTGCAGGCATTTTACACTGCCTCCTCAGATCAGTGAAAAGGGTTTATGAGTGTGTCTACAAAAGTGAAGTAAAGAGCCAACACAATTATCCACATAATTGAGAGGGAAAAAACCCCAAACATCCTGTTCTTGATCAAGTATCTTGGTTGGGACTTGAATTATTTATATATGTCAGTAATTTTCTGTTGACTCAACTTGACTTCATATTGGGCAAATACTCTGGAAATACTGTATTTCCACAAAGGACTGCCAACACTAGGGAAATTTTTGGCTTGCTTCTACCTTAATATGGCCCAGATTGGCTTGACTGTGGATATGATGCAAGACAGAGAGCCTGGCATTGTGTTTGAAGGAGAAGACAACAGATGCATGTGGCAAGTCTTATAAAGCAATACAATACAGGAAGTTTTACCTTACTTAATCAATAAAAAGAAGTTGTGGCTGGCTAGTCAGGAGTTATTTGTTCTAGGGCCTGTGCCATTCTGGAGAAACTTGGTCTCTCTATTACTATAGAGTAGCATGTGTCTTGTATTGATTCCTAATCTATATGTATCTATGGAGGTAGCAGCAACTCCTATTGTTCTCGACCATATATCTACAAGAGAAGCACTGGCAATGAGATCTAGTTTTGTGATTATTTCCCAGTGACACTTATCTGTGGGCATTCTTAACCTCTGCCTATTCCCTGCTTATTATACTGGAAAGTGATGCTGAGAACGGGCCTGAGGGACTCTCCTGGGACTCCACTGAGGGAGGGACTTTTGTTTAGGAGATAGCAGTTTGTGATTAATCAGAATGGATGATTATAGAGTTTATGTCAACTCTTATGGGCATTTGATATTGTGTTACCTTTTAACTTATCTAATTATACTATTTAATTATGAAATTGAGGCTATTTGGGAACAATGTGGATGAACTAAGAGGAAATGGTAATTTTTTTTTTTCAGGGAGATGTGATAAACAAGGAAAAAAGAACTCTGGATTTTTATTTCTTGTAACATTTCTTAAAGAAAACCTATTTACATATTATTTCTATACTCTGATCAAAGTTATCATGGTAGTTAGGGTTTGCTTAATTTTTTTAACTTTACTTTTCATGTTGAGACAAAATTTGCCTCAGTCAGCAAAGGATGGAAAGATATTTGTGCCTCAAACTGCAGCAGGGAAGCAAGTTTTTCCTATCTTGTCAGCAAAAGCAGGAAACTGAATATTGGAACTCTTCTTCCTATATACTCAAGTGTCTCTGGAGAGTGCAGAAAGATGGCCATGAATATGTAGGCAAGTAAAAAGATAAGTAAGGCAGATGTCTCTCTGATCTCTACTGGGGACATTTTGGATCGCATAGAAGCTAATATACAGCACCTTTTTTGACTGTTACTTTTAACATACTACTCCCCACCCTTCTGCCTGTAAAATGTGTATACTTCCCTGCCCCCTTCTTCGTGGAGCAAGTTAATTTCAGCCAGTAGCAATGAGAAAAATCCGGGGAGAGGCTGAGTGGAATAGCTTAACTTTTGGTTACAAGTTTACAGGCTCATAGAATCAAAGATTCAGAGCTGGAAAAGACTTCATTTATCAATCAGGAGAGCTCTTATAGATGAGAAGACTGAGGGATTAAAATGCCTCTGTTTATACAGGTAAAAAATTTGAGCTGGGATTCACATACCGGTTCTATGATTACAAATATAGTGTTCTTTTCAACTGTCATCTTTTGTCACAGGTGCACATATTTTCATATGTAAAAACACTTGTCTCTTTTTTTCTTTGTTTCTTTCCTTCTTCTTCCCCTACCTTACTCTCTTCTTCTTTCCTTCCTTCCTTTCTTCCTTCCTTCCTTCACTTAGCATCAGTTCATGTAAGTCTTTCCAAGCCTCTCTGAAATCATACTGCTGGTCATTTCTTTTTCTTTTTTCTTTTGCTGCTCATTTCTTTTTTTTTTTTTTTTTTTTTTTTTTTTTTTTTTTTTATAATAAATTTTATTTTATTTAATAATAACTTCGCATTGACAGAATCCATGCCAGGATAATTTCTACACGACATTATCTCTTGCAATCACTTATGTTTCGTTTTTTTCCCCTCCCTCCCTCCTCCCCCCCCCCCCCCCAGGATGGCAAGCAGTCCTATATATGCTAAACCTGTTGCAGTATATCCTAGATACAATACATATTTGCAGAACCAAACAGTTCTCTTGTTGCACAGGGAGAATTGGATTCAGAAGGTAAAAATAACTCGGGAAGAAAATCAAAATTGCAAATAGTTCACATTCATTTCCCAGTATTCCTTCTTTGGGTGTAGCTGTTTCTGTCCATCATTTCTCCAATGAAACTCAGTTAAGTCTCTTTGTCAGAGAAATCCACTTCCATCAGAATACATCCTCATACAATATCGTTGTCGAAGTGTATAATGATCTCCTGGTTCTGCTCATCTCACTTAGCATCAGTCCATGTAGGTCTCTCCAAGCCTCTCTGTATTCATCCTGCTGGTCATTCCTTACAGAGCAATAATATTCCATAACGTTCATATACCACAATTTACCCAGCCATTCTCCAATTGATGGGCATCCATTCATTTTCCAGTTTCTAGCCACTACAAACAGGGCTGCTACAAACATTTTGGCACATACAGGTCCCCTTCCCTTTTTTAGTATCTCTTTGGGGTATAAGCCCAATAGAAACACTGTTGGATCAAAGGGTATGCACAGTTTGATAACTTTTTGGGCATAATTCCAGATCGCTCTCCAGAATGGCTGGATTCGTTCACAACTCCACCAACAATGCATCAATGTCCCCGTTTTCCCGCATCCCCTCCAACATTCATCATTGTTTTTTCCTGTCATCTTAGCCAATCTGACAGGAGTGTAGTGATATCTCAGAGTTGTCTTAATTTGCATTTCTCTGATCAATAGTGATTTGGAACACTCTTTCATGTGAGTGGTAATAGTTTCAATTTCTTCATCTGAAAATTGTCTGTTCATATCCTTTGACCATTTATCAATTGGAGAATGGCTTGATTTTTTATAAATTTGAGTCAGTTCTCTATATATTTTGGAAATGAGGCCTTTATCAGAACCTTTAATTGTAAAGATGTTTTCCCAGTTAGTTACTTCCCTACTAATCTTGTTTGCATTCGTTCTGTTTGTACAAAGGCTTTTTAATTTGATATAATCAAAATTTTCTATTTTGTGATTGGTAATGGTCTCTAGTTCATCTTTGGTCACAAATTTCTTTCTCCTCCACAAGTCTGAGAGATAAACTATCCTATGTTCTTCTAATTTATTTATAATCTCGTTCTTTATGCCTAGGTCATGGACCCATTTTGATCTTATCTTGGTATGTGGTGTTAAGTGTGGGTCCTTGCCTAATTTCTGCCATACTAATTTCCAGTTATCCCAGCAGTTTTTATCAAATAATGAAATCTTATCCCAAAATTTAGAATCTTTGGGTTTGTCAAACACTAGATTGCTATAGTTGACTATTCTGTCTTGTGAACCTAACCTTTTCCACTGATCAACTAATCTATTTCTAAGCCAATACCAGATGGTTTTGGTGACTGCTGCTTTATAATATAATTTTAGATCAGGTACAGCTAGACCACCTTCATTTGATTTTTTTTTCATTAATTCCCTTGAGATTCTCGACTTTTTATTGTTCCATATGAATTTTGTTGTTATTTTTTCTAAATCATTAAAATATTTTCTTGGAAGTCTGATTGGTATAGCACTAAATAAATAGATTAGTTTAGGGAGTATTGTCATCTTTATTATATTTGCTCGGCCTATCCAAGAGCACTTAATATTTTTCCAATTATTTAAGTCTGACTTTATTTGTGTGAAAACTTTTTTGTAATTTTGCTCATATAATTCCTGACTTTCCTTTGGTAGGTAGATTCCCAAATATTTTATGCTATCAACAGTTATTTTGAATGGAATTTCTCTTTGTATCTCTTGCTCTTGGATTTTGTTGGTGGTGTATAAGAATGCTGAGGATTTATGGGGATTTATTTTGTATCCTGCTACTTTGCTAAAATTATGAATTATTTCTAATAGCTTTTTAGTAGAATCTCTGGGGTTTTCTAGGTATACCATCATATCATCTGCAAAGAGTGATAATTTGGTTTCCTCATTACCTACTCTAATTCCTTTAATCTCTTTTCCTTCTCTTATTGCCAAAGCTAGCATTTCTAATACAATATTGAACAGTAATACTGATAGTGGGCAACCTTATTTCATCCCTGATCTTATTGGGAATGGTTCCAGTTTATTCCCATTATATATGATGCTTGCTGACGTTTTTCAATAGATGCTAATGACTGTTCTAGGGAAAACTCCATTTATTCCTATATTCTTCTTGTGTTTTTAATAGGAATGGGTGTTGGGTTTTATCAAATGCTTTTTTTGCATCTATTGAGATAATCATATGGTTTTTGTTAATATGGTTATAGATACAGTCAATTATGCTAATTGTTTTCCTAATGTTGAGCCAGCCCTGCATTCCTAGTATAAATACCTACTTGGTCATAGTGTATTATCTTGGGGGTGATTTTTTATAATTGCTTTGATAATATTTTATTTAAGATTTTTGTATCAATATTCATTAGGGAGATTGGTCTATAATTTTCTTTCTCTATTTTCATTTTACCTGGTTTAAGCCTCAGTACCATGTCTCTGTCATAGTTTTTTCAAATAGTTTATGTAGTATTGGAGTTAATTGTTCTTTAAATGGTTGGTAGAATTCACATAGTAAATCCATCTGAACTTGGGGATTTTTTCTTAGGGAACTGATTAATAGCTTGTTCTATTTCTTTTTTTTTAATGGGACTACTTAAGTAATTTATTTCCTCATGTTAATCTGGGCAATGTATATTTTTGTAGATATTCCTCCATTTCACTTAGTTGTCAAGTCTATTGGCATAAAGTTGGGCAAAGTAACTCCTAATTATTGCTTTAATTTCCTTTTCATTGGTGGAAAGTTCTCTCCATTTTTAAGACTAACAATTTGATTTTCCTCTTTCCTTTTTTTAATCAGATTTACTAAGGGTTTGTCTATTTTGTTGGTTTTTTCATAGAACCAACTCTTAGTTTTATTAATCAATTCAATAGTTTTTTTACTTTCAATTTTATTGATCTCTCCTTTTATTTTTTGAATTTCAAGTTTAGTGTTTGATTGGGGGTTTTTAATTTGTTCCTTTTCTAGCATTTTTAGTTGCAAGCCCAATTCATTGACCTTCTCTTTCTCTATTTTATACAAATAGGCCTCTAGAGATATGAGATTTCCCCTTATTACCGCTTTGGCTGCATCCCATACATTTTGGTATGATGTCTCATTATTATCATTTTCTTGGATGAAGTTATTAATTATGTCTATAATTTGCTGTTTCACCCAATCATTCTTTAGTATGAGATTATTTAGTTTCCAATTATTTTTTGGTCTACTTTCCTGTGGCTTTTTATTGAATGTAATTTTCAATGCATCATGGTCTGAAAAGGATGCATTCACTATTTCTGCCTTACTGCATTTGAGTTTGAGGTTTTTATGTCCTAATATATGATCAATTTTTGTATAAGTTCCATGAACTGCTGAAAAGAAGGTGTACTCCTTTCTGTCCCCATTACATTTTCTCCAGAGATCTATCATATCTAATTTTTCTAGTATTCTATTTATCTCTTTGACTTCTTTCTTATTTATTTTGTGGTTTGATTTATCTAATTCTGAGAGTGCAAGGTTGAGATCTCCCACTATTATAGTTTTACTGTCTATTTCTTCTTGCAGCTCTCTTAATTTCTCTTTTAGGAATTTAGATGCTACACTACTTGGTGCATATATATTTAATATAGATACTTCTTCATTATTCATTCTACCCTTTAGCAAGATATAGTGCCCTTCCTTATCTCTTTTGATTAGATCAATTTTTGCTTTAGCTTGATCTGAGATCAGGATGGCTACCCCTGCTTTTTTGGCTTCACCTGAAGCATAGTAGATTTTGCTCCAACCTTTTACCTTTAACCTGCATGTATCACCCCGCTTCAGGTGTGTTTCCTGTATACAACATATTGTAGGATTCTGGCTTTTAATCCATTCTGCTAACCGCTTCCTCTTTATAGAGGAGTTTACCCGTTCACATTTATGGTTAAAATGACCAATTCTGTATTACTTGCCATCTTGTTGACCCCGGTTTATGCTTTTCTCCCTTCTTACTCCCTTACCCCCTCCCTTACCCCCCTTCCCAGTATTAAGCTTGTGAGCTCCCCTTGCTTCTCACAGCCCTCCCTTTTTCAGTATCCCTCCCCTCCCCTTAGAGTTCCCCCCCCCAACTTACCCCTTTCCCTCCCAGTTCCCGTATTCCCTTCCACTTAGCTTATTCCTTCCTTTTTCACTTTTCCCTTCTCACTTTTCAATGAGGTGGGAGAAGTTTCACCATAGATTGAATATGTCTAAAATTCTTCTCTTACTGCTAAATCTGAAAGCAGTAAAATACTCACTATTTTCATTCCTCTCCATTCTTTCTCTCAGATATACTAGGTTTTCTTTGCCTCTTCATGAAATGTAGTACCCCCACTTTCCCTTTTTTCTAGTACAATGTCCTTTCCTCAACTAGTTTCTAGAACAAGGTATACATGTATTTTTTATACATCTTTACAGCCGAAATATAGTTCCCAAGATTAATCTTTACCTTTTTAGATTTCTCTTGAGTTCTGTGCTTGTAGATCAAATTTTTTGTTAAGTTCTGGCTTTTTCATCAGAAATAGATGAAATTCGCTTATTTCGTTGAATGACCATCTTCTTCCCTGGAAAAAGATGCTCAATCTCGCTGGGTAAGTTATTTTTGGTTGCATACCAAGTTCCTTAGCCTTTCGGAATATCATATTCCAGGCCCTTCGATCCTTTAATGTGGATGCTGCCAGATCCTGGGTGATCCTTATTGTGGCTCCTTGATACTTGAATTGGGTTTTTCTAGCCGCTTGCAGTATTTTTTCCTTTGCCTGAGGGTTCTGGCATTTGGCCACTATATTCCTTGGTGTTTTGATTTTAGGATCCCTTTCAGTAGGGGATCGATGAATTCTTTCAATGTCTATTTTACCTTCTGTTTCTATGACTTCTGGGCAGTTCTCTTTGATAATTTCCTGGAAGATAGTGTTCAGGCTTTTTTTTTCATCATACTTTTCTGGAAGTCCGATGATTCTCAGGTTGTCTCTCCTGGATCTGTTTTCCAGGTCTGTTGTCTTCCCCAGAAGGTATTTCACATCCTTTTCCATTGTTTGATTTTTTTGGATTTGCTTGACTGATTCTTCTTGTCTCCTCGAGTCATTCAATTCCAATTGTTCGACCCTGATTTTCAGTGAGGTATTTTCTTCACTCACTTTTTTAAGATCTTTTTCTAATTGTCCAATTGAGTTCTTTTGTTCTGTGGAATTTTTTTCCATTTCGCCAATTTTGTTTTTTAGAGAGCTGTTTTCTGTTTCCAGTTCACTAATCCTATTTTTCAAGGATTTGGTTTCTTTATCCACTCTCTCTTTAACTGACTTCTCCAGGCTCTTTTGCCAAGCCTCCCTCTCCTTTTGCAGAGCCTCCCTCTCCTTTTCCCATTTTTCTTCTAGCTCCCTTGTGAGAGCCTTTTTAATTTCCTCCATGAGATTCATCTGTGCTGAGGGATATAAGGTCTCCTCCTTCGGGGATTCACCTGGGGACTGTTTGTTTTTAGTCTCCTCAGGGTTTGGAGTCTGCTCTTTATCTGTATAAAAGCTGTCCAGGGTTAAATTCTTTTTCAGTTTCTTGCTCATTCTGTCTATTTATCAAAGACAAACTATCAAAGAAACAGAAGGAAAAAAAACCCCTTGAATGGAGGCTGCTTTCTTTGGGGGAGGGGCAGGGTATTCGTGAGGCACAGGTCCTACTGTGCTATGGCGCCTGCGCACTGAGATCCGAGCGCTCTGAGATCCGAGCGGGCTAAGACACTGTGGGGGAGGGGTGGCCAGGTCCCTAGAAACTCCAGCTGTTTGGGATTGTATTCTTCACCCCCGGTGTTTTTAGCTTCTCTGCTGGGCTGCTGACTTGCTCCTATAGCAAAGCTCTCACCGCAGAGACGGCTGCGGTCCTACCCCCTCTCCGCTCCACCCGGTTCTGAGCTGCTATCTGTGCTCTGGTTGCAGCTGCTGCTACCCGCAGACTGCTTCCAAATACCGTCCCCGCCCTCGCGCAAAAACAGACCTTTCTTGACGAGTCTCAAGGATGGTTTCTCTTGGTAAGTAATTGTATGGTTTTTTTTTCAGTCGAGCATTAATTCAGAGGCATGAAATGAAATGAATAGTGAGAGAAAAACACGGAGATTACACAGAAGTGTATTTCCTCTCCGCCATCTTGGCCGGAAGTTCCGTGCTGCTCATTTCTTAAAGAACAATAATATCCCATAATATTCATATACCACAGTTTATTCAGCCATTCTTCAATTGATGGGCAAACATTCAATTTCTAGTTTCTAACCACCAACATTTTTGCACATGTGGCTCCCTTTTCCTTCTTTAATATCTCTTTGGGATATAAGCCCAATAGTAACACTGCTGGATCAAAAGGTTTGCATAGTTTGATAGCTTTTTGAGCATAGTTCCAAATTGCTATCCAGAATGGTTGGATCCATTCACAATTCTGCCAAGAATATATCATGCCCCAGATTTCCCACATACCCTCCAACATTCATCATTATTTTTTTCCTTTCATTTTAGCCAATTCTGAGAGGGGTATCTCAGAGTTGTCTTAATTTGCATTTCTCTGATAAACAGTGATTTGGAGCACCTTTTCATATAACTACAAATAGTTTCAACTTCTTCATCTGAAAATTATCTGTCTGTATCCTTTGACCATTTATCAATTGGAAAATGTCTTGATTTCTTATAAATGAGTCAATTCTCTAAATATTTTGAAAATGAGGCTTTTATCAGAACCTTTATATGTAAAAATATTTTCCCAGTTTATTGCTTCCCTTTTATTCTTGTCTGCATTAGTTTTGTTTTTACAAAAACTTTTTAACTTAATATTATCAAAATTATCTATTTTGTGATTAATAATGATCTCTAGTTCTTCTTTGGTCCCAAATTCCTCCTTCTTCCATAGGTCTGAGAGGTAAACTATCCTATGTTCTTCTAATTTATTTACAATCTTATTATTTATCTAGATCATGAACCCATTTTAACCTTATCTTGGTATACAGTATTAGGTGTGGGTCAATGCCTAGTTTCTGCCATATGAGTTTCCAATTTTCCCAGGAGTTTTTGTCAAATAGTGAATTTTTATCCTAAAAGTTAGGGTCTTGGGGTTTGTCAAATACTAGATTACTATAGTCCTCGACTATTTTGTTCTGTACATCTAACCTATTCCACTGATCAACTGCTCTATTTCTTAGCCAGTATTAAATGATTTTGATGAATGATGCTTTATAATATAGTTTTAGATCTGGCACAGCTAGGCCACCTTCATTTGCTTTTCTTTTCATTAATTTCCTTGAAATTCTTGACCTTTTGTTCTTCTAGATGAATTTTGTTGTTATTTTTTCTAGGTCAGTAAAATAGTTTCTTGGAAGTTTGATTGGTGTAGCACTAAATAAATAGATCAGTTTAGGTAGTATTGTCATCTTAATTATATTCACTCGGCCTGTTCAAGAGCACTTGATATTTTTTCCAATTGCTTAGATCTGACTTTATTTGTGTGGAAAGTATTTTGTAGTTTTGCTCATACAGTTCATGACACTCCCTTGGCAGATAGATTCCCAAATATTTTATACTATCAACAATTATTTTAAATGGAATTTCTCTTTGTATTTCTTGTTGTTGGATTTTGTTAGTGATGAATAAAAATGCTGATGATTTATGTAAATTTATTTTGTATCCTGCAACTTTGTTAAAGTTGTAGATTACTTCTAATAGTTTTTTAGTTGATTCTCTAGGGTTCTCTAAGTATATCATTATATCATCTGCAAAGAGTGATAATTTGGTTTCCTCATTACCTACTCTAATTCCTTTAATCTCTTTTCCTTCTCTTATTGCCAAAGCTAGCATTTCTAATACAATATTGAACAGTAATACTGATAGTGGGCAACCTTATTTCATCCCTGATCTTATTGGGAATGGTTCCAGTTTATTCCCATTATATATGATGCTTGCTGACGTTTTTCAATAGATGCTAATGACTGTTCTAGGGAAAACTCCATTTATTCCTATATTCTTCTTGTGTTTTTAATAGGAATGGGTGTTGGGTTTTATCAAATGCTTTTTTTGCATCTATTGAGATAATCATATGGTTTTTGTTAATATGGTTATAGATACAGTCAATTATGCTAATTGTTTTCCTAATGTTGAGCCAGCCCTGCATTCCTAGTATAAATACCTACTTGGTCATAGTGTATTATCTTGGGGGTGATTTTTTATAATTGCTTTGATAATATTTTATTTAAGATTTTTGTATCAATATTCATTAGGGAGATTGGTCTATAATTTTCTTTCTCTATTTTCATTTTACCTGGTTTAAGCCTCAGTACCATGTCTCTGTCATAGTTTTTTCAAATAGTTTATGTAGTATTGGAGTTAATTGTTCTTTAAATGTTTGGTAGAATTCACATAGTAAATCCATCTGAACTTGGGGATTTTTTCTTAGGGAACTGATTAATAGCTTGTTCTATTTCTTTTTTTTTAATGGGACTACTTAAGTAATTTATTTCCTCATGTTAATCTGGGCAATGTATATTTTTGTAGATATTCCTCCATTTCACTTAGTTGTCAAGTCTATTGGCATAAAGTTGGGCAAAGTAACTCCTAATTATTGCTTTAATTTCCTTTTCATTGGTGGAAAGTTCTCTCCATTTTTGAGATTAACAATTTGATTTTCCTCTTTCCTTTTTGTAATCAAATTAACTAAAGGTTTATCTATTTTGTTGGTTTTTTCATAAAACCAACTCTTAGTTTCAATTTTATTGATCTCTCCTTTTATTTGTAGAATTTCTAGTTTGGTATTTGATTAGGGTTTTAAAATTTGTTCTTTTGCTAGCTTTTTTAGTTGCAAGCCTCATTCATTGATCTTTTCTTTCTCTATTTTGTGCAAGTAAACATCTAGACATATAAAATTTTCCCTTAGGACCGATTTGGCTATGTCCCACAAATTTTGGTAAGTTGTCTCATTATTGTCATTCTCTTTGATGAAAATATTGATTGTGTCTATGATTTGCTGTTTCATCCATTCATTCTTTAGAATGAGATTATTTAATTTCCAATTACTTTTGGTCTTATTTCCCCTAGCCTTTTATTGAATGTAATTTTTATAGTGATCTGAAAAAAAATGCATTTACTATTTCTGCCTTTCTGCATTTGATTTTGAGATCTTTATATCCTAATATATGGTCAATTTTTGTATAGGTCCATTAACTGCCAAGAAGAAAAGTGTATTCCTTTCTATCTCCATTCAATTTTCTCCAAAAATCTATCATACCTAACTTTTCTAGTGTTCTATTTACCTCTTTAACTTCTTTCTTATTTATTTTGTGGTTTGCTTTATCTAGTTCTGAGAGTGCAAGGTTGAGATCTCCCACTATAATAGTTTTGTTGTCTATTAACTTCTCCTTTAGGGATTTAGATGCTACAGCACTTGGTGCATATATGTTTAATATTTGATATTGTTTCATTATCTATGTTACCCTTTAGCAAGATATAGTTTCCTTCCTTATCTCTTTAAATCAGATCAGTTCTAGCTTTTGTTTGATCTGAGATCAGGATGGCTGCCCCTGCTTTTTTTACTTCACCAAAAGCATAATAGATTCTGCTCCAGTCTTTTACCTTCACTCATGTATCACTTTGCTTTAAATGTGTCTTTTACATATTGTAGGATTCTGGCTTTTAATCCAGTCTGCCATCCACTTATGCTTTATGGGAGTGTTCACCCCATTCACATTTAAGTTCAAAACTATTAATTCTGTATTTTCTGTCATCTTATTAAGCGCAAATTATACTTTTCTCTTTCCTTTTCTTCTTTACCTCCTTCTCAGTATTTTAATTATGAGCTCTACTTATGAGCCTCAAACAATCCTTTGTTATACTTTTCCCCTAATATTTATGTTTTTCCTTCCATTTAGCTAACCTCTCTCCTTTTCTCCTTTCCCCTCCCACTTTTCTATAATGTGAGAGAAATTTCTTGGTGAAACCTAATGTGTCTAATATTTTCTCTTTGAGCCAAATCTGATAAGAGTTAAAATTCACACAGTGTTCATAAATCTCTCTTCTTTCCCTCAAGTATAATAAGCTTTCTTTGCCTCTTCATGAGATGCAATTTCCCTCATTCTACCTCCAATTTCCCCCCTTTTTTTTTCCCGGTACATTCCCCTTTCCACCTCTAATTTCTTTTTTATATTATAACAGTAAAATCAGATTATACGTGCACTCTCTATGTATACCCATAACAGAAATAAAGTTCTCAAGAATTCTTTTTTTAAAAAAAACAAAACCTTTTTATGCTTCTCTTGAATCCTATATTTGGAGGTCATATTTTTTGTTTAGCTCTGATATTTTCATCAGAAATAAATGGAATTCACCTGTTTTTTTTGAATGTACATCTTCCCTGAAAAAAAAAGTTCAGTTTAGCAGGGTAATTTATTCTTGGCTGCATTCCAAATTCCTTCACCTTTCAGATTATCAGATTCCAGATCCTTGGATCCTTTAAAGCAGAAGCTGCTTGGTCCTGGATAATCCTTATTGTGTCTCTTTGGTATTTGAATTGTTTCTTTCTGGTTGCTTTAATATTTTTTCACTGGTCCAATAGTTTTGAAATGTAGCCATGACATTCTTTGGGGTTTTAATTTTGGGGTCTATTTCAGAAGGTGTTCAGTGAATTCCTTCAATGGTTATTTTACTGTTTGATTCTATATGTGGGCAGTTCTCTTTGATGATTTACTAAAAAACAGTGTCTTGGCTCTTTTTTTCATCATAATTCTCAGGGAGTCCAATAATCCTTAGATTGTCTCTCTTAAATCTATGTTCCAGGTCAATTGTTTCCCCAATTAGGCATTTTACATTTTTTTCCCTATTTTTTCTTTCTTTCTTTCTTTCTTTCTTTCTTTCTTTCTTTCTTTCTTTCTTTCTTTCTTTCTTTCTTTCTTTCTTTCTTTCTTTCTTTCTTTTTTTGTTTTGCTTGACTGATTCTTGTCTCATTGAATCATTCATTTCCATGTGTTCAATTCTGAATTTTAGTGAATTATTTTCAATTACTTTTTTCAAACTTCTTTTTATATTTGTCCAATTGAATTTTTAAATGAGTTGCTTTGTTCTATGGGATTTTTTCCCCATTTCATAAATTGTTTTTTAAGGAGTTTTTTCCTTTTTCTGTTTCATAAATTCTGTTTTTCTGGGAGTTGTTTTTTTCCCTATTTTATCAAATCTATCTTTTAATGAGTTATATGCCTTTCCCAAACTCTTTTGCAAAATTTTCATTTCTTTTCCCCATTTTCCTTCTAGCTCTCTTTTAAGATCCTTTCAAATGTCTTCTAGGAGAGCGTTGTGTGATGAGGATAGGTTATATCACCTTTTGGTGCTTCATCTGGAGACAATCTGCTTTTATTCTCCTCAGGGTTTAAAATCTGTTTTTCTCTTTCACCATAAGAAAACTGTCTATTGTCAGAATTCTCTTTGCTTTTTTACTCATTAAAAAAATTAGTTAAAGTCTGTTTTTAGGGCAAGGGAGGTTTTCTAAGCTTCCTCTACAAGCAGTGGCTTCCTCTATAAGCAGCAGCTTCCTCTATAAGCAGCCTTGGATGTGCTGGGTCAGTATTGACTCACACCTGGTGCTGGGTGGGCATGGCCAGATCCTGTGAGATTCTGGCCTTTTAGGGTTCACTATTTAACTTTTTTGTTTGTGCTGGATGTTTTTTATAACTTCTTTGCTGATCTATTGGCTTGCAGCCAGGGCAGAGTAGCCAATATTGCTGCTGTAGATTCCTCCCCATATATTCTCCTCCACATGGAGTTTGCATCACCTTGCAAAGTCTATGCTGTTTTTTCTGGTGTCTGTGCTCAGCTTGCTTGCATTTGGCCTGCCTCTCTATGTTTCCAATTGAAACAGACCTTTTCTGGTGATCTTCAAAATTATCTTCAGCTGATAATTTGTTGCATTCCCAATATTTGTGGATTCTCCCAGTCCAGAGCTAATTCAGAGGCTGGATTTGCTAATTGGTCTGAGGGCTGTAGGAGGTCAGAAAGAAACATGTGTCCTTTCTGTCATCTTGGCTCCACCCCTCTTCCTTCCTTCCTTCCTTTCTTTTTCTTTTTCTTTTTTCTTTCTCTTTTTCTTTCTTTCTGTTTCTTTTTCTCTCTCTTTGTTTCTTCTTTTCTTCTTTCTTTCCTTTATCTGTCCCTCTGTGCTTCCTTCCTTCCTTTATTTTTTCCTTCCTTCCTTCTTTCCTTCGTTTGTGAAAAAAAAAAAAAGATCTGTAATATCAAGTAATATGATGAAAAGTAATAAGGGTAAAGAGGAATAGTATTTCCAGAACCCAAACTGTACTATAAAATAGTGGTCTTCAAAGCCATCTGGTATTAGTTAAAAAATAGAACTAGATCAATGGAACAGACTAGATAAGGGAGAATCAGAAACAAGAAAACTCAACAACCCAGTGTTTCATAAAATAGAAAACATAAATTACCTGAAGTGGAAAGCCATCTGAAATAAATTCAACTTAGATTAATATGTTATATTATGCCACTAAAAACATTCTAAATGCACATATGACCTTAATATTAAAGATTAAATGATTTTTAAAAAGAAGTGAAATAAATAATATATCTCATAGTAATAATTCATCCTCAATTTGGTCAAAGACTCTGAACAAAGAGTTTTCAAAAGAAGAATTAAAAAGTATTCATGATCAGGAAAGAATTCTTCAAATCACTAATAATGTAAATACAGATCAAAACAACTCTGAGGTTTCATTGCACATCCCATAAACTGGCAAAGATGATAAAAATGGCAATAATCAATATTGGAGGAGATGATTGCAAATGACAGACATAATGACAGATGCATTTCTGGAAGAACTGTGAAATAATATATTCATTTTGGAATGCAAATAATGTGACTAAATGTGCTTACTATTTGAACCAGAGACTCCATTACTGGGCTTATTCCTCAAAGAAGCCACCAATAAGAAGAAAGTCCATATATGTGTGTGTGTGTATATATATATATGTCTATTGTGAAATTTTTTGTGATAACAAAGATTTTGAAAAATTGATGCCCATCAAATAGGGAATGGTTGAAGAAAATGAGGTATATAATGAAATATTATTATGATATTTGTGAGAAATACAGAGAAATATAAAAAGGATTACATGAATTAATGTTGAATGAAGTAAACAGAAACATGAAACCAATATACATAATAACAAAACCAAAAAAAGGTAACAAAACAGACCAAAAAGCCAATAGTGAATGTAAAAAAATAATAAAGATGAAGCAGGATTCAAATGAAAAGATAACAGATTATTGGTGGAGTTATGAACCGATCTAACCATTCTGGAGAGCAATTTGGAGCTGCCCAAAGAGCTTTCAAACTGTGCATACCCTTTGATCCATCAATGTCACTACTGTTCTGTATCCGAAAGAAATCATAAAAGAGGGAAAAGGACCCATGTGTGCAAAAATGTTTATAGCAGCCCTTTTAAGAGTGGCAAGGAAATGGAAATTGAGTGGATGCCCATCAGTTGGGGAATGGCTGAATAAATTATTGCATATGAATGTTATGGAATATTATTCCTATAAGAAATGATCAGCAGGATGATTTCAGAAAGGCCTGGAGGAATTTATATGAACTGATACTAAGTTAAGTTAGTAGAATCAAAAGAACATTGTATGTAGCAACATGATTATATATAATGATCAACTCTGATGGACTTGGAATGTCTCTTTTCAACATTAAGGTGACTTAAGCCAATTACAATAGATTTGTGATGGAGAAAACTATCTACCTCCAGGGGAAGATTGTGGGGCTTAATGTGGATCACAACATAGTATTTTTTTGTGGCTATTTCCTTGGTTTTTGTTTTCTTTCTCATTTTTATCTTAGTGTTCTTCTGCAGCATGATAAATGTGGAAATATCTTTGGAAAATTGCATGTTTAACCTATATTAGATTACCTTTTGTCTAGGAGAAGAGGTAGAGGAAAGTGAGAGAGAAAAATTTGGAATACAAGGTTTTGCAAGGGTGAATGTTGAAAACTATCTTTGCATCTATTTTGAAAATGAAAAGGTATTATTTTAAAAAAGGAAAAGATATGAAAGGACACTGACAAACTATCCCTCTACTGGAATGATAGGATTTACATATTATATGTTTTCAGATTTTTTTTTTTAGCATATTGACCAGTTGTATTGATTTTTCTCCTCTTTAAAAATGCTATTTATTATAATGGATATGGGGGAAGAAGGATAATAATATAAAAAACAGAAGTCATTTAATAGAACTATTTTAAAATGTTAAAATATGGTTAAGGTTGGTATTAGAGCTGAACTAATTCAAGACTCTTTTAGTTTAGATTTAGATTTTGGACACAATGAAGCAGTCATAAGTATTTAAACAGTTAGCAAAAAGGAAGTTGACTTTGCCCTGAGCAAGAATATTCAACAAGAATTAAATTATCCTTAGTTTCAGCTTTGGGAGACATAGCCTCATTCACCTACTTATGGAAATATAACTTCAGTAGGGAAGATATGTTTTTTTAAAATCAAGAATAATACATGACAAATTAATTTTCTTTATGTGATAGAGCTGCTGAGTTAGGAGAACAACAAATGTGTGTGTGTGTGTGTGTGTGTGTGTGTGTGTGTGTGTGTGTGTGTGTTTGTGTGTGTGTGTGTGTGTGTGAGAGAGAGAGAGAGAGAGATTTTGGTGAAGCATTTTATATAATATTACATGCCATTCTTATAGAAAAGGTAAATAAATAGACTAGAACAATAGTATATTTAAATGGATTTAGAAGAGGGTGAATGATCAGATTCCATGAGTGACTGCTAATGGTTCAATATTAAGTTCGTGAGACATTTTCAGTGGAATGCTTGGCTGTGAACTGTTTAATTATTTTTTCTTAATGACTTGGATAAAGTTTGGGTGATACAAAGTTGAGAAGGATAGTTAACACATTTCATGACAGAGTTAGAATCTAAAAAGACATTGATCTAAGAAGATGAAATTGAAAAGAATAAATGCAAAATCATGCACTTGAGTTTTTTTTAATATTTAATTGACCAATACAAAATAGGTTAGGTATGTTTAATGATAAATTAATTTAATGAAGCTTGTGGAGGTTACAGGGGAAGGGGGAAAAATAAATGTTTTACAAATATTATTTCATTTAACCCTTAAGATATTATCTTTATCTCTCTATTTTATTATACATTCTACTCTATTTCTATATCCTTTTTCTATTTTGTTGCCTAGAGGAGAATTTACTCTGCTTTTAACCAGCATCATGATTCCTCCCACTTTTTTGGTAGGAATGTGGCTTCTTGCTATTATAAGAAGGCTTTTCATCCTTCTGAGTCACAGATGTGGGGACTGGATTTAGGCTCAGATTTTTCAACTGTTGGATTCTTTTAAACAACTCCCTAATGTATCAGAGGAATCTTGGGAGGGTTATTATTTTAAATGGACTGCCTCAGTCAGGAAGTACATATGAAGTAGAAAGGCACATGGGAAGAGGACAGGAGTACTTTTCCTAACCAGACTAACTTTACAAGAGGAATTGATCAAGTGTGAGAAACTCCCACCTGGACTTTTAGATAAGAAAGACATATTTGGACTTCATTCATTCTAACTTGTCGAGGAATCAGGAACAGGGTGTAATTGGAGGAGAAAGTTCAGTGATCAGAATTTGGAGAACAGTTTATGCAAAAACAAACAAGATGAAAAATAAACAACTTTTTATGACTGAAGAACTCTGACAAGTGCAATAATCAATCATGGTTTCAGAGGACTGATGGTGAACTATGCAGTGACTTTCTAACAGAGAGATGACACACTCAAGATTAGAAATAAGGCATGACTTATTTGAGATTTTGTTTGGCCTATGAGTATTTTATAAGGATCTTCTTTTTCTTTTTTCTTTTCCCCAGTGGGAAGTGTAGATGGGAGAGTAAAAATATTTGTTAATTGTAAAACATCAAAAGTAAAATTAAAAAAAGAAAGAGTTTTTAATACTGGCTATTTCCACTCCCTCTTCTCTCACTCCTTAACCTTTTGAAATCTGTTATTCAACCTCATTACTCAACTCATTATTAAAGAGCAATGAAATTGCTCTAACAAGGATCTCTTAAGTGCCTTTTAAAGAATCTCCATCCCAATGTTTCTCATCCTTTCCTCTGCAGTGGCACTATTGATTACTCTGCCATTCTGCATCCACTTGAGTCATCTTTGGGTTTTTTGATATTACTCTCAATATTCTACCTACCTGTCAAACTGTACCTCTCAGTGTCCTTAGCTAGTTTATTTTCTCTATCATGCCCTCTGCCTATGAATCTTTCCTCAGGGTTATGTCTTTTTTTTTCTGTGTCTATCTGTCACTCTGTTCAGAAGCTCCCATGGATTTCTTTATATATTCAATCTAGTCTAACACTGGAGCTTTAGTTTTAAATTGCCAATTGCCTATTATAACATCCTTGATGTTGAGGAAAACATCTTAAATGCAATGGGTTTAAAATGTCTTCCTTCTAAAGTTGTATTCAATAACTTGTGTATTTTGTGTGTATGTATACATTTATGTATAGATTTATGTACATGTACATGTGTATGTAAACATGCAGTTTGAATATAGGAAACTTCACTAAGACATATAGATTGTGGATTTGGGCATGGTTACACACTTATGTGTATATGTATAATATGTATATATATAATATGCATATATATGTATATGTATACACATTGACATAGATGTCACACATACATACCTTGTATGTATGTATTAATTTTATATTTATGTACTTTATATACTTTACATGTACTCCTCTTGTGAGGCTTCAAAAGTATACACAATAAACTTATTGGGACTAAGAATTTTTTTTATTCTTTATACTTTTTCTCACATAACAGGCTTTTCACAAATAAGACCATGTAATACAGTGTGACCAAATCAGTTGTATCTTTGCGTTTGGGGGAAGAAAACACTAGTTAATTGCAAAGAGTTTGGTCTTCTATATTAAATGATAAATCCAAGATCATAGAGTTGGTTAATGGTATATATAGTAATGGATCACAGTTATGTAGCATTTTAAGGATAACAAAGCATTTTCAATGACTTAGGTAATGCTAATGTTACCACCCTCATTTTAGAGATGAAGAAATTGAAGCTGAAAAATGACTGGCCCAAGATTTTGCAACTTCTGTTAGAGAATCAAGATCCAAAACAAAGCTCCTGAGCCCAAGTTCAATGTTCTTTTCTTTGCATTCTACTGCCTCTCTAGGCATTCAAGTTCACTTCAGAACTCAAAGACAGTAATCATGGATACAACACTTAAGTCTGTTTTGGTTATTGGAGGGAGCTAAATTGCCTCTGTCTAGTCTTCCATCTTTCATTCATGATAGTGTCTGACAGGCTCCCATTATGTGAATCAATTCGCCTGCTTCATTGTTTCTAACAACATGTTCCTAAAGCTTTGACCAACCTTTCTAAAAGCAACTTGAAAGCTTCCTAGCTTTAACTGAGTGGGTGGGAAGGAACAAAGAAGACAGGTATGGTACAGAATGAAGAATGGAAAAATGGCACTTAGTCTAGTACATTTTACCTCTTGTTAACAACAATACATCTGAAATATTGGCGTTTTCAAAGGTCTCTGAGGCACAGAAGTCTTCCATCTGTATTCTATTTTCCACTGTTGTTCCAATCTGACTGATTTTACCCCCATTGCTTAATTTTTATCATTATCATTAGTTGTCAAATTTGGACAGAGAATGGTATCAGTACAGCAGTTTGTGCAAGATGCTGTCTACTGTCAAAACCTTTTATGTCTTTATTATAGACATATAAAACCTTCTTCCTCCACTGAGCTATCAAAGGCATGCTATCTGTCAACATGTCATCTGGAACAAAGTGACAAAGTCTTCATTCTTGTCTAGCAACTTGAAAAGCTGTTTAATATTGAACAATCCACTCAGCCTGTATGCTTTGTTTAAGATCTTATTCTCTCAGTGTATTTTTAGTGTAACCCTTTCTTTTCTTCCTTATATGTGGACAGCCCAATGAATTTCTCTAAGGATTGAGCACAGAGCAAATGGATGTTGCTAATTATTTTTTTTTCTTTTCTCCCCATTTGCAATTTAATTTCCTATTAATTTACTTCCCAGGTTCAGTTTCAACTGCATCAATCAGCATCTTGGGCTATAGAGAAGAGGGTTATGAGCTGAAAGACACTTAGAAATCATTACCCTATCCTTCCTATTCCAATTTGTGCTGATAGTAAAAAGGTGAAATGAGGCTTAGTTCCAGGTAGAATGACTAAAAGATTTTGTAACCACAGTTAATAAAATCTTACTGTATATAAGTACCTAGGAATGCTTAGAAAAGTGAGATGTATTCAATAGGCTGATGATTCTGTTGAAGATAATTCCATAGTATATGTACAAAACTCAGTAGTACATATAGAATAAAACTTTAGCTCACTGGAATCTTTGGTGGAGGAATATTCTGACTTGACATTTTTTATATAATTTAAGGGTTTAATCTTTTAAACACCAAGAGTTAAGAATATATGGAATGTTGCCTGTGCTAAGATATGACAATGTTATAATAGTTGCATAGAAAACTTTTTATTTTTATTTTTTAATCTTATTATTGGTACAAGGAAAAGTTCATTGGTTAGGTTTATATCCAGAATGACTATGATGTGAAAAAACAAATGATATCAAAAACATTTATAAAAGAACTTCTTGAATAGGACTCTTCCTGAAATTAACTGGACATTTTTCTGTCTTTTAAACAAAACCGACTGAATAGAATTTAGCCTTTTCTTGATTTTTTTTTTGGTGATTGGGCAGATCAAAAAAGGCACTGTGATAAAATGCCAGTGTTACTCTTAGGAATTATTAAAGATTTGTTGGTCCCTAAGTTAAAAAGCCCTGAATGGATATACTTTATAAGTTCTTGTATTTGCTCTTTGTAGTTATTATCAACTGATTTTTGCATTCAGACACTGCCATATAGTAATCATTCTCTTAATGTGCTGCTTCCAACTTATAATTTTCTGGGTTCACAGTCAGTGTGATCCCTTGTTAATGATTACATTTGTTAGACATTTGTGTAAAGTAAAAGTAAATTGGCTCTTAGTAAGTGCTGAGGGATCTCCACATAAATTGGGTTCATTAATTTTAATAAAATCTTTAAATTTTTTCTTTTGCATTTTATGGTCCATGATTATTTTGTGTAAACTAGTCTAAAACCTGAATCATTGAACCTCCTGAATTAGTCCTGGCCCAGAATATTTAGTGATGTTTTCAGAATTGGATTACAATGATTTTGTGGTTGAGGTATATGTGTATGTATATGTGTCTATGTATTTAAGAGTATGTGTTTATAAACACAGACATATACATACATATGGATAAATAGAATGATACACATACTAACACATATACTATGTTTGTTCTCTGTATCTCTGAAGGTGGATAACAACTTCCTTCATAAGTCCAAATCTTTCCCTATTTTTCTAACTCCACCAGCTCTTCATTTCTTACACTATAACACTAATCCAATCTTATACTCTCCAATTATTTTAAATTATTTGAAACAATATTGGTTAATATGGTTGATGGTATAGTTTCCTTATTTTTCTCTTTTGATTAAAACTATTTTAGCTTTAAATTTGTCTAAGATTATGATTATTACCCATGCTTTTTTACATAATAAATTCTAATCCTGATCTTTATTTTATATTTGTGTATATCTCTTATTTTCTATACCTTCTGACTCTTCTGCCTTACTTCTACCCACTAACTTGTCCTCCCATTATTTAACTTATTCCCCTTCCAAGAATCCCTTCCTTATGATCTCCTCACCCTTCCCCTTTGATCTTTTATTTCTATATGAATTTAGAAAATACCTTGTTTCTCTACAAATTTAGAAGATTTTCATTTCCTTTTTCATTTTTAACTCAGATCTGATGTGAGTAGGGTTCCTTTTAAGAATTCTTCCCTTTTGCTCTCCTCCTCCCTATTTTCTTATCCTCTTATTTCCCTCTAAATTTAGAAAACTTTTAAACTCTTCATATATATTTATGTTTCTTCTTTAACCCACTCGCAATGAGAGTACAGTTCCAGAACTATCAGCCCTTTCCTCCCATCTAAGTCCTCTGTGTTTCCTATATGGTTTTGCTTTTTGGAATCACATCATACTCAGCTCTAGCCCAATCTTTTTAAAAATTACCCCATTGCTAATGACAATCTCAAACTTAAGGTTTACATTTTCATGTATAAAAAAACAACAACAAACAGTGTGTCCTTATTGAGTATCTTGTATTTAGTCTTTAATGTTTACCTTATATTTTTCTTAGATCTTGTATGTCAATTATTCTAAGGTATAGTTTTTTGCAACAAAATCCTAAAAGTCTTGCAATTCATTGACTATCCATTTTTTCCCATTCAGGATTATACTTAATTCTGCCAGTTCTTTTGTTTTTTGAAATATGGTGTTCCAAGATCTGCAGTCTATTAATGTAGCCACTGTTAAGTCTTCTGTGGTTCTAATTGTAACATTTCTATGTTTCAGTTGATTTAAAATTTTTTTTTCATTGCTTATAACATTTTCTCCTTGAACTAGAAGTTTCAGAATTTGACTATGATAGTCCTATAGATTTTCCTTGTAGGATTTCTTTTCAGGTGGTGATTGGGTGGGTTTTTTTCCTATTTCTATCTCTACTTTTACTTGTTCTAACACTTCAAGACAACTTTCTTATTATTTCTCATATTAAAATTATTATTTAATTATTATTTTTTATATTATTGTACCAAAATTTTTTTATTGTAGCTTTTATATAGTCTGATTATTCTTATGCTTTTTCTTCTTCATTTGTTCTCCAGATCTGTAGAGAGCCACAGACAAGGGAGAACTCTTGGTGAGGTATAAGACTCTTCAGCCCAGAGAGAACCCATTGACAATATCTGGTTTGGCACTCATCTCCTCTTGGGGCACCTCATCCTTACTGAAAAGTTGTGGGGGGCATGGCAACCTGTGTTACATTTGAAACAAGAGATATTTAGAGTAAAATAGGCATTTATATATTAATAGCAGAGTGCTTATAGTTAGCACATGCTCAATGTGCTGTAGTGATGAAATTGTACAAAGTATTTAGAGGCTGAGAGAAATTGAAATAAACAGATTCCATTTTTGACCATCCCATGTGGATCCCTGGTTCATCACTCCTCCACTAGGGCCAAGGACTCGGATTGATCCTGAGATCCTCCAGAGAGCCAGTTCAGATGGTATATTTTGGCACCCCAGCATGGGAGGGGGTCTAGAAAGCACAGTACATTTTGGCATCCAATGTGGGGCTCTAAAAAGCATACTACATGGATCAGTTATTTTTCTTTTATGTTGCATCAAGAAGAAATGGAGAAAGAAAGAAAAGGAAGGAAGAAAGGAGGAAGAAATGGAGAAAGGGAGGGAAGAGGAGAGAAGAGAAGGGAAGAGAGGAGAGGAAAAGGAGGGGAAGGAAAGGGAGGGACAGTGGAGGGGATATAAAAAGGGAGGTAGGGAGGAAAAAGAAAGAAATTCCTACATATGTGGGAGCAATTGTAAGTGGACAAATATAAATGTTTCATCATCATTTGGCCCCTTCCAGTTACTCAAATATATTTACCTTTTCATACTTCCTAGATTCCTGTGTTTACATTTCAAAATTTCTTTTTTTGTTTTAACCTATTCATAGAAATACTCAACAATTTTCTTTTTTATTATTAAAGTTCAATTTTTTCCTCTCTGCAAGTTTATTCTTAGTTTTTTCCTAGATAATATATTTACTTGTAAACATTTATAATTTGTTATTTAGAATATTGTGTTTTCTTTTCTTTAGAGTAGTAGCTACTAAGTCTTTTGTGACCTATGTAGAATGCTTTTCCCCTTTGATTTGAAAGCTCTTGATGTTGCCTATGATATTCTTATGTCTTTTGACTTCAGGATTTCTTTTAAGAGATGATTGAGGAATCCTTTCTACTTTTACTTTGGTTTGTAATTCTAATAGAGGAAGTTTTTTTTAAAATAAAGTATTTTGGTTATGGATTTCTCACAACTCTTATGATTTGGTTTGTTTTTTAATTCATCTCAAATTATTTTTCAAGGTCAGATAGTTTGATTGTATGTCTTATATTGTCTTCTATTCCTGTAATTTTGTGAATTTGTTTTAATATTCCTTTTTTTCTCCTAAATTCATTTAATTCTATTTGCTCTGTTTTATTTTTTCATGGAGTCTACCACTTGAATAAAATATAATGCATTCTTTTCAAAGTTATTTATTTTACTTTCTTTTCTTCCCCTCTATTGTCCTCTCATTTCATTTTTATTTTTTGCTTCTTTTAATTTCTTTCAACTGTATTGTAGTCCTTGTAATGAAAGTATCTTTCCCCTCTGAGATTCTGTTTGCATTTCTTGTGTAATGACAATCTTTCAAGGAATGGTATTTTAGTACTTGTACAGCTAATGCTTTAGCAAGGAGCTTGACAAATCATAACTACTTAATGATTTTTGCTTATGTATTGAACTTCATATCTCATAATTCTTCATAATGTTTGGTTCCTGTTGGAATCCTTACAAACTGTTGAGTCATTAGAATTGATAGAGACAATAATTATCTAATTTAGCATGGTTCAGTATGATTGATCTGATCCTATAAGGAGATGTTATGGGCCAGAACTTGAAATAAGGTACTAAGTGGAACTGAGGAGACAATGTTTAAATCTAGTTTAGAATTGATTTAATCCTACAACAAATAATGGTTTCTCAGTGACATGATTGGTGTGTACTCAGTGTACAGCATATAAGCAAGAAGCTCTCGGGGCCAGGGACAGAAGCCCACTCTGGAAGGCAGAGACAGATTCATTCCATATTCCACCTTTGTGCTGGCTGGAGACATTTGAAGGAAGCTAGGGGCTGAAGCTCAAGACTTTGAAGGATACAGTAAAGGACTGGATTTTAACTTTTGGCTGCATTTGAAGTGATTATTACTTTGAACTGAAACTAAGGCTGCCTCCAGAAAATCTCCCCAAGAAACCTGCTCCTGGAGAACGATCATATATTATACAAAAGAAGACAACACCATAGGTTCCTTTTGCTTACTTATTTTTCTACCTCAATTCCTGATTGAGATTTTTTTTTCCATTTTGGCCAGTCTCCTCAGGTACATTTGAATATTTTGTGTAGGTCGTATTTTATCCTATTCCCTCTGAGGTCTAGAAGTTTTTGCCCACTGCTGATCTGGATGATGGCTGGTTCAGTCCCTTGTTTTTATATTAGTTTCTGGGTGATAGATTTAAGATTCAAAAAACAGGTGGTGTCTTCCTCCTTTTCTTTTGACATTGGTCCCAATCTCTGCACTCTGGAATGCTTGCTTCATAGATAACAAAATAGCTTTCATCTTAAAGCTTTCCCTTTTGACTGCTTGCCATCTAGGGGCGGGGGTGGAGGGAGGGAGGGGAAAAAAAAATCGGAACAGAAATGAGTGTCAATATAATGTAATTATTAAATAAAAAATTAAAAAAAAAAAAGGCAACCCACAAAAAAAAAAAAAAAAAAAAAAGACTATAAGGAGAGACTTTTCCCTATTCCTCATTCCTATAACTACCATGGCACACAAAAAAAAGTTGCTATAAAATATAAGTGAGAAAATTATATTTTCTTTACATGTCAAACACACACATATACACACCTGCACACAATCAGATGCAATGTTATAGCTTTTATCTGAAACCTTATTATCTCTCAAATAAGCAGGTCTTTTTCCCCAATCTCTGCTGAACCAAACTATGAGACTGAACTATGAAAGCAATATTATGATAAGAATATCAGACAACTGTTATCCTTTTTAACATACCTATTTAACTTTTAACTTCCTCCTAACCTAGTTTGGCAAAGTAAAACAAACAAAAAAGCATATGAAATACAGTCTTCTGACTTTGATGTATGTTTTATTCATGTAGGAAAAGAATATATGTATGCAAAGAGTAAAAAGTAAATTTATGATTCCTTGCTTTTTCTATCAAAATAGAGAACATACTTAGGTATCAGGAATTATTCTTCAATACAGCTGAAACACTTTTAGCTCCTTAAAGGAACATTTGTATCTCAGATACAAGCCTTAAAATGTAAGGCTTGTAGGGTGATGCTAAGTGATTTTCAAATACATGCATCAGAAAAGATATAGATATGTAAATATGCAAGCATACCTTGTTGTATTAAACTTAGCTTTATTGTTCTTTGGAGATATTCCATTTTGAGGGGATTTTTGTTTGTTTGTTTTTACAAATTGAAAGTTTGTGGCAACCCAGCATTAAGTGTCTTTCCAGTGACATTTTTCAAAAGCCTGTATTCACATCATGTCTCTGTGTCACATTTTGGTAATTGTTGCAATATTTCAAACATTTTCCTTATTATTATATCTGTTACAGTGATCTGTAATCAGTGATCTTTGATTTTACTATTGGAATTGATTTGAGACATCAAAATTATGCCCATACAATAATGCAAACTTAATCAATAAATGGTGTGTGTGTTCAAAAAAAAAAAAAAAAAAAAAAAAAGCTTTCCCTTTTTTTTTAAACTCCATTTTCTTGTGCTCATTGAGATATGTATCCTGATAACATAACTTTTGGGGTCACTTATTTGTTGCACATTCACTCATAAATCCTGTATTTATTGTACATTTGTTGTTTTTGCTTATCCCATCATATCTGACTCTTCATGATCTCATGGACTGTAACATGCCAGGCCCTTCTATCCTCCAGTATCTCTGTACAAACTTCATGTTCATTGCTTCCAAGACACTATCAATCTCATCTTCTTCTATCCCTTTTTCCTTTTGTGTTCAATCTTGCCCAACATCAGGGTTTTTTTTCCCAATGAATTATGTCTTCTCATTATGTAGTCAAAATAATTAAGATTCAGCTTAAGTATTTGATGTTCTAGTGAATAATCTGAATGATTTTCTATAAGTATAGACTATTGGATCTCCTTGTTGTCCCAGGAACTCTCAAACATCTTCTCTAGAACCTAATTCAAAAACATCAATTCTACCATATTCTGCTTTCCTTAGTCAATCTCTAACAGTTACACACACACACACACACACACACACACACACACACAAACATATATACACATACACACACATACATACTGCTGAAAAAAAAACATAGCTTTGACTCTATGTCACCAAGCTGATGTTTCTGCCACATTTATGTATGATGTATTTTGTCCAGATTTACCATTGCTTTCTTTCTAAGGAACAAAAGTATTTTAATTTTATGGCTATAGTAGTCACCCTAAAGTGATATTTGAACATAATAGCATATGTTTTGCCCCCACTTCTTTTTTTCTCATTTTATTTTCCAGCAGTTGATGGAATCAGTTGCCATGATCCCAGTTTTTATTGCTTTTTTATGTTGTTTTAAGTCAGCTTTTACTTTCTTCTCTTTCACCCTCATGAAGAGGTTTCTTAATTCCTCTTCACTTTTCTTTCATCAGAGTGATTTACTCATCATGGACTTTGATAGTTCTCCCAGCAACCTGAATTCTGGCTTTTGATTTGATCAATCTGGCATTTCAAATGATATACTTCTGTATGCTATATTGCATTAGGCTGTTGAGAGCAAGGACTGATTTTTTTTTTTACCTTTTTGGTAGTATATTTAGTGTTTGTGATGATTTAGCACATAATAGTTACATGATAAATTTTTAACTTGACTTGCCGTTTTGTGTTTTTTCATGTAATCATAACGGAATTCAGTGGAATGTTGCACATCAAAACCTACAGAATCTTTCTAGAGATGGTACCTAACCATTTAATTGTGCTTGCTTTCTACCATAATTATTTTTACTCTGAGAAATCTATGGTTAATTCCTTTCCTTCTGCAAAATGTGGGCTTCTTTTATTTCTGCCTCTACTGACAGAGCAGAATTAAGATGTGTCATTAGCAGCATAGTTACTAGATTTGGTGTCAGCTTGAAATTTAAGTAATTACTAACTGGTTTTTGGTTGGTTGTTAGAGTTCACATTGGTTTTCTTTTATTTCTTGGTGCTTCCACTGAACTGGCACTAACATTTGTGCTTTAATGCCTCTATCATCTTCTGAATGTTTTTTGTGCAGTTCTAGAATGGCTGAAGTAGCTTACTTATCCTTTTTTTCCTTTTTTCTTTATGATTGATCTTTCTGGGGCTTATTTCAAATTTTCCCCAGAGTTTATATGGGAAAAATGAACATCTTTATGTGTAATGGGCTGAGGCTTGAGTTGATGCACCGAGGTCCCAAGCACATGAGGCTAAATAGTAATTGGACCATACTCTATTAATATACAAGCTTGGAGAAAGAATGGCCCCTGCCCACTCTTTGTGCAAGTCCTGATGTGTTGTATAGGAAATGACGATTTTGGTAAGTGGAGGCAGGGGAGTGGAAAAGGAAGGGGAAAGAGAGATTTTTTGCATGGCCATTGCAACGGTTTGCTCAGCTCAGATCTCTCTCTGTTAGCTGGCTTCCCGTTGCAGCTGCCCATATTGCTATCGCAATCTTTCTTGCCCATATTGCTATCGCAATCCTTATTCATCTCTTCACTTCAATAAATACTGAAGATTTTTCCCTTAACCTGAATTCCTGACTCCAGCTGATTTTAAATACACGGTCATTACATTTATGACCTTTCACTTCATCTTAAAAGTCTCTTGCTCAGTACATTTTCAGAAACTGAGATTATTGATATTATTTTATATAACTCTATAATTCAATCAAGTAGATTGAAGAATTTTTCACCTAAAGGACCATACTTTTAAAAGTCCCTTACATTGACCAACAAAAGTCTGAAACAATTAAACCCTTTACATGTGAGAATAAGCCACTCCCAGGTATATACGTTTTGTAGTATTCAAAATGTTTTAAATAACACACAAGTCAAACAAAAGTTTCATGTCCTTCACAAAATATGAATGTGACCATTCTAAATCTGAAAGGCACAACAAACGAACACCTCATTATCATTGTTATCAGTGTTTTTTAGCAAATGATTTCATGAAATAAGTTTTAACAGTTTATCAGGAATAACATCAATTCCTCTAACTCTACCATACCAAGAAGATAATCCATGGATAGGGGCAATCTATACAACACCTGGTCTTTCTGCCTCAGCAGTAGAAAGATCATCTCTGAATATAGGTTGAGTGCCTAATCTTCAGATATATCTTCAAATTTAGTAGTAATGGATCAATTATTGGATATAATGAGTACCAGAAGAAATAAAATGAAATCAGAGAAGATAAAAACATGAGATGGAATAAATGTGTGAATTTCCTGGCATTGTTCTGGCCTTTATGATGCTGGCAAGCTTACTTACCCTTTCTGTGCTTAAGATTGACTATCTTTATGATGGATTTCAATTTGCCATCCAGTCAAGTAATCTATATTTATATTCATATGTGTCCGGTTGAAAATTTGAGATGATATTTGTAGAATGTTTAAAACCTTTAAAATAATTTAAAAATATGATTTGATTTAAAATAATGTTAAAAAATAACATCATAGTTGAGAATAGTATCTCAGAGGAAATAGAGTGGCTAGAATGTTACAGCTTAACAGCATTCCTTGAGCAGAATGTGGCAGCCTTGCACATAAATGCTCATTTGCATCTTCTCAAGGAACAGCTGGAGAGGGGGAAAAAGTGGTTTTGGAAAGTTGTTCAGCTCACAGAAAACTGAGGTTGAACAAACATTCCAGCTTTCCCTTGCTGACCATCACTCATACCTAATGTATTTATTCTTTTAAGCAGACAAGCCAGCAATATTCAGAATAGCTCAAGCTTCTGAGTTAATCATCAGGACACAACAAAAATGTTTTAAAAGATAGTACTATCCATTCTTATGCAATTTGGCCCCCTAACATTGGTGAGGACAATCTGAAGGCTGAGTCTGGAAGCTCAGTCTAACCAATGTGAAAAGAAAAGACTGACTTAACCTATTGGATTTTATCTATCTGTTTAGCATTGGCAGGTCTCATGGCAAGTGAGTTCTCAGAGTTTCCAAAATGACTCCAGTATATTATTTATATGAGTCACGAGATATAAACAATATCAGAAGAAGGATATTCTTACCTAATATGGATGAATTATGCTTCTCTTTCTGATATCATATTATAAAGTTTTACTTCCTCCAAAAAATACAATAGGAAAAGTGGTTTCTTTGGCTGTTTTTTAATTTGTGTCAAGACTGTGTGATTTAGCCATCCTCTTCCTACTCCACCCCTCCTTTACCATTTATAATAATACTTCACAGGAAACTTTGCTTATGTCCAAGTCCATACTAACCATGCTTCTTGCACTGTTTAGAATTCCAGGGCAAGAATTCCAAGATTTTGGCAGCTGGGTGAAATGTGTCTCTAGTTCTGCTCAATCAGGTGCATAAAATGTTCTACTCAGTATAACAGGATCATAGATCTTAGTGGGTATCTAGTTCTGCATGAGGAAACTGAGGGCCAGATATGCTAAGTGATTTGTTCATGGTTGATAGCATTTAATCTGATATACTGTGACTTCACATGCCCTAGTTAGTGGGGGGTGGACGTTCTTGTGCCTCAGTTCTAATTACTAATGTTTTTTACATCATCTCATTTGAATCTTACAATTATTTTATATTAGCTGTAGGGAAGTGAATTAAATAGGAAAAGTCAAAAGAGCTTTTATCAGCTGAAGTCTTCTAACAATAGTGAATTTATGAAGCAATATGAAAATAGTTTAGAATTTGAAAATGTCTTTTAAAGTTCCTTTGTAGATTGTGGTTTGCATCACTTTGCCTATCAACTTACAGTATAGAATCCAAGAACATAAACAACAGTATAGAGCTATGATACCTAAAATTGCCTAATTTAAGGCATCCATATGCACAGGAATTAAGATACCACATAGCCCCTCAGTTTATTTCTTGGCACTGATTGTATGAAGTTAAAATTGTCAAACCTGTGAGAGAGGACACTGAGACAATGGCACTGTATTAAAGAATCTATTGTTCCCTCTAATGAAGTAGACTTCAGCTCTTCCTTATGATCTGAGATTCTCCATAGTTCCTAGGATCTTACTTTTATAGGGTTTGAAAATTAAATATGCTAAAGAGGTAGGTAAAATACAGAAACTCATTGGTTGATAGACCTTGCTCTTGGGGGCCCAAAATTAAAATAGGTAAGGCAAGAGTCATCTTCAGTAATTAAGTGATCATAAGATGGTCCTAATATGATCACCTGTTCATGTTGGACAAGAGAAAATATTATAGGCATGTGAAAATAAGTTGGGGGACTTTCCAAGGAATCAAGATACTTGCCCAGATTGGTTTTGGATATGGAATTTTGATAAAACAGTGTGGAGTTATTTTTCTCAGCATTCACACGGTTCTGAAAGTGAATTTCATAAGTGATAAATAAATAATGAATGTTACATTAAAGTTTGAGACCCATTTTAAAGGCCTTGTATGGGATCCTCTTTTATCTAATTGTCCCTATATGATTTATGTAAAATATCAAACTGATTAACTTTGATTGGAATAGAGTAGGAGTTCAAATGAATCATTTATCACAACTGCTTTTATAGAAGATGATGCCATTATTTGGTTATATAAACATGTACAGTAAACGCTGAAGGCAAAGCTTATGGGTAGGGTCTGAATTATTGGGAAGTGCCTTCAATTCTTCCATTGTATATCAGTTGATGCAGTTGAACTACCCCTCCCCCTGCCTTTTTTTTTTTTTAACACTGATAGTCACCAGACAAAATTCTTATGTCCAAGGTAGCTGGAATATCGGGAAGAAAGATCAATAGAGGGAAGATTTTCAAAATTACTTTTCTATTCTTGTCATCCTGCCAACAGTCTAGTAACTTATTTAATATTCTATAAGAGCTTTGACCACTAATAGTCTGATTCCAAATATATTTTTCCCACATTTTCCCTTCTCTGTAATCTTATTCATGTGATAAGAGAGTGGATAGAGATCTGACTTCAAAATCTCAGAGACATGAGTTTGAGTTCTGCCCCTTGAACATACTAACTATATTAATGGCTTACAGAACTCCTTGACTATGAGTTATAGGCCAAATACAATTACCCATTGGTAGAAAGAATGTCCTGGGGTTAGGGGAAATAATACTATTTACTAAGTCATCATTTTTTAAAGATGGGTTGTAGCATGCCTTGGATATAGAAACACACTAGGTGCTATATTCATAAGATGTATGAGGAGTAGTCCAATTCTATTGAATAACTACACACCCATAGGAACTTGTTTGGTCTCACTTTGCTTTTGTCTCAAGGGCTGATCCTAGTTAGTGATAGGGATATATGTATATGTATGTATATGTGCATGCATGCATAAATGCATATATACATGTATGTTTACATGTATTGTGTGTGTATATACGTATGTGTGTGTATATATGTATGTGTGTGTATGTATATATATATATATACATTCTCTTGAAATATATATATATATATATACATATATACATATATATATATATATATACATATGCATGCCTTTCTGCTTATAGGCTTTGATGTTCATGGAAGCATGTGCTTGCCTAAGAGTATGATATTCTACTTCTTTTATGTGATATTCCACATATGCTTGGTGTTTACTATTCTGTGCCTCATCCAATATTGAGACAGAGATGTCTTTCTCATTCCCAAATCCCTATGCATTGAAAGACTAATCATACTGACAAAGAATAACAGCTACCAAAATTTCATTTTGTGAAGGTAAATTACAACCACAATTTAGAGTAGAACAGAGAAATGGTCCATTTGGATATGAAGAAGCAAGAAAGATATATAATCTCAGAAGAAGATTATGGACATAATGTATAGATGAGTGGCCAGGTCAAGTTTTGTAAAATAGGTGCAAGTTTACTCTAACTCTAAACCATCAAAGCCTTTCAGCAAGCAGGTAGACTCTTGGGATCGGAGGTAATACACTAGAATGCCAACTAGAAGCCCCAAGGATATTCAAAAAAGAAACTCAGAAGAAGACAAGAGAATTGGAAATGAAATTAAAGTTCAGGAGGGAAAATGTAGAAGAAATGTTAGATCTGGAAGGATACAATATATTTCCAAGTAACAAATTCCTTGAGAATCAGATTTATTTTTTTAATAGCTTTTTATTTACAAGTTATATGCATGGGTAATTTGAGAATCAGATTGATTTAAAAAGAGGTTACTGAATCTATGAGAAAACCAATTATGTTGAAACAAAGTTAAAAATGAAACAAATAGAAGAAAATTTAAATTATCTTATTTTGAAAATTAACTATTCTATAAAACATATAGAGGACAACTAATTTAAGAATTATTTGACTACTTGAAACCTATAACAATAAAAAAAAACTTGCTATGAATGTTAGCAAGAACAAAATAGATAAAATATGGAATAGACTTGAAAAAGTTGTTTTTCACTAGTTGAAAAGGAGATATTGAAGAATATTAAAATTTTGCTTTCAAATATCTCTAGAAAAACTAAGAAGTAAATATGTATCCAGACTAAAAGCATTCCATATTTTCTCTCTTTCTGTCTCTGTCTCTCTCTCTCTCTCTCATATATATATATATGTAGATAGATAACTAGATACAGATATAGATATAATAAATAACAAAAGACCTAATCAAATGTATCTCTTTTTTAAAATTTTGTCATTCCTTAAAACATATAGCCTATAACCTTCCCAAAGGAAAAGTACTTTTCTGTAATTCAGAAAAGATTAAAACATTTGTCATATTATTCCAGGAGAATATTTGTGGTGAGTGGACAAAGAAGGAATTGAGTGTAAATGAAAAATAATTGAATGAAAAGGCATTTATTAAATATTTACTATGCTAAAAGAACTGTGCTAAATACTGGGTACATATTAGAAATATGTGTCACTATTCTCAAGAAGATTACTTTCTAATGGAGGAGACAACCTATACTGAAATTTTCAGCTGTATATTAGATGGAAAGGTTCTGTGAACTTTTAAGGTATAGTATCAAATTAGGTGGTAATATATGTTTTTAAGTGTATTTAAATTAAATTAAAAATTTGAATGTTTTTTATTGATAAATAGTAGCAACAATTAAAGATATCTCAAAAATAAACAGATTGTGACTATTACTCTTGGATATTTACCCCCAAATCCTACTTTAGCACATTATTAGCTATTTCTTATTTAAAATTCCTATACGTGTTATTTAAATTTTCCTAGAGAGAGAAATGTCCAAGGATATAGAGTGACAATGCTAGTTTATAAATTTCTCATTGTAAGCCAGAAATGGTTAGATAAAGAATAATGTTATATGAAAATCTGACAGTGCCCAAAATGCAGAGTATAATAATAATGTTTTTTTTTTCAATATAGATAATGAGGACAAAGTAGGGGCTTTCCCAGTAAGATCAAGGAGGAATAAAGCAAGGAAGTCTATTATCATCATTATTATTTGATTTGGTACTAGAAATGATAGTGATAATCATAAGACAAGAAAAGGAAGAAATAATCTCAAATAATTAAAATAAGAAAACTATCACTTTTTGCACATAATATTGAGTTAATAGAACTATAGAAGGTCAACTAAATATGAATCATGGTAGTTAAAATTTGGTAAAGAATGAGAATATAAAATAAATTAAGTAAAAGCATAATTATTTCTATATAATACTAATAAAATCCAACAGGAAGAAATAGAAATATTTCATGTGAAATAACTACAAATGAATGAAATATTTGGGATTATATGTTTACTAAGGCACAAATACAGGAACTATAAAGACAATTTCAAAACACTATAAAATCAAAAAGGCAAATTAATTGAAGAAATATTCATTGCTCATTAGTAGGTCAAATCAATATAGTAAAAATTATGATAATATTCAAATTAAACATATATTTAATTTTGATGTCTAAGCTAGTTTTTTAAATCTCACATCAAATATAATTTATTATTAATCTTAATATAGATAAAAGTAATTCATTAGTAATCACTATTATAAGCTTAATAAAGAAGTACGATTTGGGGGGGGGGGAATTGACTATAATTTGTATGTTAATTTTTCTATTTTCTGTTGTCCAAACATGTGAATGGTTTAATCATTGGGTCTATGCTATCCTAACAGACAATATCCCTTTAATGGAAATGATTTAACTTGTAAACAAAGGATTTAGGTTAATTATCCTCTGGGATACATGCCTTACAAATTCAATCCTAATTCTATGTTGTCAAAAACAATGTGCTTATTACTTGTACTACTAATTTTGGCACTCAATCATGTTATTTTGTGGGTTTTTTTAATTACTGTTTTGCCTTTAAATGTCTTGTCTTTCCTACTAGCCTTTTACATACTTAATAAATGTTTGTTGAATTAGTTTGTGAGATCCTGAGTAAGATGACAAGTCCAAAAACACCTTCAAAGAAAAGAATGTCCTGGCCAAAGGTTTTATAGCAGTACCTAGAAGAAATGAAGAGTAGAAATAAAATATAATATCTAGGAATAAAAAAAAATGGTAAGGTGATAATGTTAGACTATATGTGGTAAATCATGCTCAAGAATACCTGTCTTTGAAAATTAGAATGTACCGAACAGAAAACAATGATTCCCTCCTAATACACACACACACACACACACACACACACACACACACACAGTGTGCAGGCACACAAAAGAAAATTACAACAATAACCAAAAGTACTCAAGCATAAAAGATTGGAAAATAGGTAATTGTAAGTTACATGACATTACAAAAACTAATATGGAAAACAGATCAAGGAAAGATAGTTGAAGAATTATCAGATTAACAGAAAATTGTGATTAAAAAACCCTATATGACATATTAAAAGAGAGCATAACAAGCTGTACTTGGTTATTCCCACTCAGCATGACAAGAAAGTCAGCAGCACTGGCCTCAGAGCAGCATGAAGGCACTGTTACTTATAGAGGAAGCTTCAGATAATATCCTCTCTGTCTTAAGAGCAGTTTTCAATCTTTGAAAATGAGCAAAAAAGCAAAAAGAGCTGTGACAATAGATAGCTTTTATACAGACAGGGAAGAATAGACCTCTAACCCTGAGGACACTAAAGGAAAAACATCTCCAGATGAAGCCTCATAGGGTGATATAAGTTGTTTACCATCTCACAAAGTTTTCTGGGAAGAATTCAAAAAATCTTAAAAGAGAATTAGTTGTACAAACAAAACCAACAGAAACAAGATTAAAAGGGAAGTACAAAGCTGGGGGAAAATCTTTATAGCCAGTGTTCCTGATGAAGGTCTCATTTCTAAAATATATAAAGAAATATACACAAGTCATTCCTTAATTGACAAATGGTCAAATGATATGAACAGACAATTTTCAGATGACCAAATTAAAGCCATCTATAGTTATATGAAAAAATGCTCTACTGATGGTGAAAAATCACTACTGATTAGAAAAGTGCAAATTAAAACAGCTCTGAGACATCACGTCATACCTCTCAGGTTGGCAAAGATGACAGGACAAAATAATGATAAATGTTGGAGGGGAAATGGGAAAATTGGGATACTAATGCATTGTTGGTGGAATTGTGAAATGATTCAATCATTCTGGAGAGCAATTTGGAAGTGTTCCCAAATGACTATAAAACTGTGCATACTCTTTGTTTGATCCAGCAATATCATTACTGGGTCTGTATCCCAAAGAAATCTTAAAGGAGAGAAAAGGACCCACATGTGCAAAAGTGTTTGTAGCAGAATTTTCTGTGGTAGCAAAGAATTGGAAAATGAGTAGATGCCCATCAATTGGGGTATAGCTGAACAAATTGTGGTATATGAAGATAATGGAATATTATTGTTCTATAAAATTGATGAATAAGCTAATTTTAGAAAGACTTGGAAAGGTTTACATGAACTGATGCTGAGCAAAACAAGCAGAATCAGGAATACATTGTACACAGTAACAGCAAGACTGTATGATGATCAAGTATGAAAGACTTGGTTGTTCTCAGTAGTTCAGTGAGCCAAAGCAGTCCCAATAGACTTTTAACTGAAAATGCCATCTACCTCCAGAAAAAGAACTAAGGAGACTGAATGTAAGTCCACATATGCTATGTTCGTCTTTTTTTTTTCTTTCTTGGTTTTTCCCTTTTGTTCTGATTTTTTTTCTCCCAACATGATTCATAAAGTGTATTAAAAATAAATAAATTTACTAGAAAATATATTTAAAAGAAGAAAAATTGATACACAATCTTGAATCAAAATTTTAAAAAAGAATAGTTGCAATTCTGAGGATCAAAATGGAACAGTTCACTTGTGGTTGCTTATTTATCAGCTGATAAGTAAATTTATTTTATTTCTTTTATAGGGTTATCTAAATAAAATGAAAATAAGCAACTATTCTTTTAAAAGTGGAGAAAGCAACTAAGGTAAACTGGAGAAGATTTTCAAAGTGCCCTATGTATTAAAAAAGGCAACCATGAAGAATTATTTTGGGGTCAAAATCTTAATGTACTATGAGCATTATCTAAATAACCAATATTCAGTGGATATGGGAAAATTGGGACACTATTCTCCTGTTGGTGGAACTGCGAACTGATCAAACCATTTTGGAGAGCAATCTGGAATTATGCCCAAAGAGTCATTAAATGATCTATACCAACAATTCCACTACTAGGTCTATTTCCCAGGATGATTAAGGAGAAAGAAAAGAATCTATATGTTTTAAAATGTTTACAGCAGTTCTCTTTGTGGTGGCAAAGAATTAGAAATAGAAAGTATGCCCAAAATGACAGAATGGCTGAATAAAGTGTGGTATATGAATATAATGGAATACTATTGAACAACAAGAAATGATGAACTGGCAAATCCTGAAAAACTTATACAAACTTACACAGAACAAAATAAGCAGGAGTATACATTGTATACAATATTAGCAACAATGTGAAATGATCAACTATAATTGAATCAGTTTTCAGCAGTACAATGATCCAGGAAAATTCTATCCATCATTTGAAAAAGAACTAATAGACTCAGAATGCATATTGAAGCATATTTTTTCACTCAATTTTCTCTTGTGTTTTTAAAATCTATTTCTTCTTTTGTAACAATATTATGGAAATATGTTTTACATGATAGCACATGTATGAACTAGAACCTGCCTACGAACTTTGGAAGAGGGGAGAATAGAGGGAGAAAACTTTGGAACTCAAAATCTTGTAAAAGTGATTTTTTTCTTTGCATATATCTTGGGAGAAATAAAATATTATTATGTGAAGAAAAAATTAAAAGGAGATTTAGGAAGAATATGGGGAAGAAAATGAGAACTCTGGAAAAGGAAATACAGAAATTCTCTAAAGAAAATCACTCCTTAAAATAGTTTTGGTGAAATGGAAAAGGAAAACTCTTTGAAAAACAGAATTTGTGAAATGGGGAAAAATCCAATGAATAAAAGAAATCATCTAAAAGTTCAATGCAAAAAGAGATTAAAAAAACTAACTAAAGATAATAATTCACTAAAAATTAGAATTGAACAAATGTAAGTTAATGATTCAATGGGACATGAAGAATCAATCAAAGTCAAAAGGTGAAAAAAAAGAAAACAATGTAAAATACTTCATTGGAAAAACTGATCTGGAAAATAGATCCAAAAGACAGTCTAAGAATGACTAAATTACCTGAAAACCATAATGAAAAAAATTAGCCTAGACAAAACTTTCAAGAAGTCATTAAGGAAAACTGCTCTGATCTCCTAGAACCAGAAGGCAATATATCCTTTGAAAAAAATCTACTAACCATATCATGAAAGAGACCCCAAATGAAAACTCCAATGAAGATTGTAGCTAAATTCCAAAATTATCAGATCAAGGAGAAAATACTGCCAGTAGCTAGAAAGAAACAACTCAAATATCAAGCAAACACAATCAACATTGCCCAGGACCCAGAAACTTCCAATTTAAAGGATTGAAGGCCCTGGAATATGATGTTCTGGAAGGCAGAGAAATTTGAATAGCAGCTAAGAATCAACTATCCAAAAAACTAAGCATTATCTTTTAAGGAAAATGATGGACATTCAATAAAACATGGGGTTTTCATTTATTTTTGATGAAAAGACCAAATGGCTTTACAGAATATTTGGTCTTCAAATTCAGATCAAGAGAATCATAAAAAGGTAAAAAGGGAAGAAAAAAAAAACATTTTAAAAGTTAAAATGTTTGCATCCCTATATGGGAAGATGATATATTTGACTCTTGAGAGTTATCTTTGTTATTTTTGTTAGGTGTATACTTAGAGAGAATAGTAGACATATTTAGGTTGACATAGAAACTTGTCTCATTCTATAAGGAAATAGGAAGAGAAAGAGGAAAGAAAAGGGGGTGGTAATAGAAGAGAAAACGGAAGTAGAAGGGGAAAGGGCTAAGATGGGGGAAGGGCTTTAAAAGAGAAAGGTAGATTGAGGGAAGTTGTGTTTAGAAACAAAACATTGGGGAAGAGGAAAAGGGAAAGAGGAAAGAGAAAAGTATAATTTGGGAATATAAGATGGTAAAAATATAGAGTTAGTAATTTTAACTGTGAATGTGAATGGAATGAACTCTTCCATAAAATGGAAGCAGATTCCAGAATGGATTAAAAGCCAGAATCCTACAATATGTTATTTACAAGAAACACATTTAAAGCAGAGTAATATATATACAGAGTAAAGAAAAAAGGTTGGAGCAGAATCTATTTTGCTTCAGCTGAAATAAAATAAAAAAAAAAAACAGGAGTAATGATCCTGATGTCAGATCAAGCAAAAGCAAAAATAGATGTAATTAAAAAAGGTAAGGAAGATAACTACATATTCCTTATGTAATAATGAAGTAATATCAATCATTGAAGTAAAATCAATTATTAGTAATACTAATGAAGTAATAAAATTGCTAAACTTGCTAATGAAGTAATATCAATGTTAACTATATATGCAACAAGTAATATAGCATGCAAGTTCCTAGAGAAGAAGTTAAGAGAGCTGCAAGAAGAAATAGAAAACTATACTAATTGGAGATCTCAATTTTGCTCTATCAGAACTAAACAAATCAAAACACAAAATAAACAGGAAAGAAGTTAAGCAGGTAAATAGCATTTTAGAAAAAGTTAGGTATGATTGATCTTTGAAGAAAATTGAATGGGGACAGTTTTTATTATCTCCTTCACCTAGTGTTGCTTGGCTCTCAGAGCTTGAGCTCCTGCCTCCAGTCCTTTGTCTTCTCTGGCTCTCACTTTGGTTGAGGTTCCCAGCTTATATGCTCTAAACTGAGTATAAATCAATCATTATATCACTAGGAAACCATTATTTGTTGTAAAATTAAATCAATCATACTGAACTTAGAGAACTGTTAAGCACCATGTTAAACTAAGTAACCATTGTCTCATCAATTCTACTGACTTAACACCTTGTAAGAATCCTTGTTTCATAGTTCTGGCCCATAACAGAGAGGAACATATTTTTTCTTAGCAATACATGGCACCTACACAAAAATTGACCATATATTAGGGCATATAAAATGCAAAAAGACAGAAATAGTAAATGCATCTTTTTCAGATCATGATGCAATAAAAATTATGTGTAAAAAAAAAAGCCAGGGAGAAATAGAACAAAAATTAACTGGAAACTAAATAATGAAATCTCAAAGAATGAGTGGGTGAAATAACAAATCAAAGGCACAATCAATAATTTCATCCAAGAGAAGGACAATAACAAGACAACATACTAAAATTTATTGGATGCAGCCAAAGCAATTCTTATGGGAACTTTTATATCTCTAGTTGCTTACTTGAATAAAATAGAGAAAGAGAAGATCAATGAATTGGGCATGCAATTTAAAAAGCTAGAAAAAGAACACATTTAAAAAACATTTAAATATCAAACTTGAAATTCTGAAAATAAAAGGAGAAATTAATAAAAAAAATTATTGAACTGATAAACAAAACAAAGAGTTAGTTTTATGGAAAAAACAATAAGAGATAAACTTTTAGTTAATTTGATTAGAAAAAGGAAAAAAAAGAAAATCAAATTGTTAATAAGAAAAATGAAAAGAGTGAACTTTCTATCAATGAATAGGACATTAGAGCAATAATTGGGAGCTAATGAATGAATACTTACAAAAAATTTAGATTGGCCAGATTAACAGAGGAGAAAATAAATTACTTAAATAGCCCCATTTTAGAAAAAAAGACATTGAACAAGCTATTAATCATTTCCCTAAAAAATTTCCAGGGCCAGGCTAGATGGATATAAAAGAGAATTCTCCTTAATAGAATTACTTAATTCTACTTAATAGAAATTATTAATAGAATCCTACTTAATAGAAATACTTGGAGAACAATTAATTCCAATACTGTGAAAACTATATGGAAAAAACTATATGGAAAGGAAGCATTGTACCAAATTTCTTTTATGACACAGATATGGTGCTGATACCTCACCATATAGGGTCAAAATAGAGAAAGAAAATTATAGACCAATTTTCCTAATGCATATTTATGCAAAAATCTTAAATAAAATGTTAGCAAAGAGATTACAGCAAGTTATTACCAGTATAATACACCATGACCTAGTACTATTTATACCAGGAATGAAAGGTTGGTTCAATATTAGGAAAATTATTACCATAATTGACTACATAAATAACCAAACTATTACAATCATATGATTATCTCAATAGATGCAGAAAAACATTAGACAAAATCCAGTATCCATTCCTATTGAAAACATTAGAGACCATAGGAATAAATTGAGTTGTCTTTAAAATGATTAGTGGCATCTATCTAAAACCATCAGCAAGCATCATATGTAATGGGGATAAACTAGAACCATTCCCAATAAGATCAGGGGTGAAACAAGATTGCCCACAATCACTATTAGTATTCAATATTGCATTACAAATGCTATCTTTAGCAATAGGGAAAGAAAAAGAAATTAGAATAGGTAATGAGTAAACCAAATTAACACTTTGAAGATGATATGAGTTATGCTGAGTAAATCTTAGAGAATTAACTAAAAAACTACTAGAAACAATATAAACAATTTAGAAAATTTGTAGGATACAAAATAAATCCATACAAATCATTAGTATTTCTATATGTTAGTAGTTAATTAAGGCAGCAAGAAATCCAAAGAGAAATTTATTTAAAATAACTGCAGATAACATAAAATATTTGAAAGTACCTGCCAAGACAACATCAGGAAACTATATGGACACAATCATAAAACACTTTCTATACAAATAAAGTAACATCTGAATAATTGGAAGAATATCAAGTGCTCATGGGTAGGCCGACTTAATATAACAAAAATGACAATTCTACCTAAATTAATTAATTTATTCAATGTCATACAAATCAAACTGCCAAGAAATTATAGAGCTAGAAAAAATAATAACAAAATTCATCTGGAAGAGCTAAAGATCAAGAATTTCAATGGAATTAGTAAAAAAAGACAAATAAAGGTGACCCGACTCTACTAGATCTAAAACTATATTAGAAAATATCAGTCATCAAAGCCATTTTGTACTGGCTAAAAAATAGAATGTTGATCAGTGGAATAGATTAGGTTCACAAGATAAAATAGTCAATGACTATAGTAATCTAGTGGATGATAAAGACCCCAGCTTCTAGGATAAAAACTTACTATTTGACAAAAGTTACTGGGAAAATTGGACAATAGTAGGGACTGACTAACACCTAACATCCTATACCAAGATAAGGCTGAAATGGGTTGATAATTTAGAAGTAAAGAGTGATACCATAAGCAGATTAGAAGGATAAAGGATAGTTTACTTCTCAGATCTGTGGAGAAGTGTAATGGGCTGAAGCTCAAGCTGATGCACTGAGGTCCCAAGCCCATGAGGCTAAATAGTAATTGGACTATACTCTATTAATATATTCTTGGAGAAAGAATGGCCCCGCCCACTCTTTGTGCAAGTTTTGATGTGTTGTATAGGAAATGACCTTGGGACGATTTTGGTGGATGAAGAGAGAGAGGCAGGGAGAGAGGCAGAGAGAATGCTGGCTGGGTTCGTGTGGCAGCTGCTCACATTCCTATTGCCATCCCCCTTCACCTCCACAAAGAATAAAGATCGAGGATTTTCCCTTAACCTGAATTCCTGACTCTGGCTGATTTTAAAATATATGGTCATCACAGAAAAGGAAGAAATTTGTGGCCAAAGAAAAACTAATGTATGAAATACAAAATGGATAATTTAGATTGTATTAAATTGAAAAGATTTTGTACAAAAAAAAAAAAACTAAAGCAGATAAGATTAGAAGGGAAGCAGAAAATTGGGGGAAAATCTTTACATCTAAGGGTTCTGATAAAGGCCTCATTTCTAAAATATATAAAGAACTGCTTCAAATATCCAAAAATACAAGTCATTTTCCAACTGACAGATCATCAAAGGATATGAACAGACAATTTTCAGACAAGGAAATTAAGATTAATTATAGTCATATGAAAAAATCCTCTAAATCACTATTGCTCAGAGAAATGCAAATTAAGGCAACTCTGAGCTACCATTATATATCTCTCAGATTGAGTAAGATGACAGGAAAAAATAATGATAAATGTTGGAGGGAATGGAAAACTGAGACTTGGTGGAGTCATGAACTGATCCAACCATTCTAGAGAGTAATTTGGAATTGTGCCTTAAAGTTCATCAAACTATGCATACTCTTTGATCCAGCAGTGTTTCTATTGGGCCTGTATCTCAAAGAGATCTTAAAGAAGGGAAAGGGACCTGTATGTGCAAGAATGTTTGTGGCAGCCCTCTTTCTAGTGGCCAGAAACTGGAAAATGAGTGGATGCCCATCAGTTGGAAATGGCCAAATTAGTTATTGTATATGAATGTTATGGAATATTATTGTTTTATAAGAAACAATCAACAGGATGATTTCAGAAAGTCCTGGAGAGACTTACATGAACTGATGCTAAGTGAAGTGAGTAGAACCAAGAGAACATTGTACACAGCAATAAGAAGATTAGGTGATGATCAATTCTGATGGAGGTGGCTCTTTTCAACAGTGAGATGATTCAGGACAATTTCAACAGACTTGTACTGAAGAGAGCCATCTTAGAGAGAGGACTCAGAGAGAAGATTGTAAGGATTGAGTATGGATTACAATATAGTATTTTCACTTTTTTTTGGTGGTGTTTGCTTGCTTTTTGTTTTCTTTCTCATGTTTTCCCTTTTGATCTCATTTTTTTTTTTTGGTGCAGCATAATAATTATGGAAATATGTTGGAATCCTTACTAACTGCTAACTAATTAGAGTTGATCTAATCTTACAAGAAGATTTTGGCCAGAACCTGAAACAAGGTACTAAGTACAACTAATTAATACAAGGCTTGTGTTCACACCTTTACTCATTGGAATTCACAAGTATGCCAGCTTCACAAAGTAAACTTTCTAACCTCAAGGGAGTTCACACCTCCCTTAAAGCTCTTTGGGCCAGAGAGCACTATGGGAGAAAACCCATAATCCCATTCTCTCAGAAGATTCACATATAAGGCGAGAGAGCCATTCCAGAATACATTTTTCCACTTGGCTGGCTGGTCGCAAAGGAGAGTTCAGCTGGACTGGAGAGGAGCGACTCTGGTGGCAGACGAAGAGTTTTCAAAGGATAAAGCTACGAGTGAGAGTTCAGTGGACAACCAGATTCATCTTCATCTCACACCATTGTGGTAGGTGGCTGGGCTCCTGCACGCCCCCCACTGAGACCAAGCTGGTCTGAAAGACTCACCAGAAAGCTAGCCTAGCCCCAAGAGAAGGAAACAAGAGATTCATTCCATCTCTGTGCTGGTTGGAGGCTGAAGAAAGCAGAGGCAGAGGCTAACGGACAGAACCTTTGGATTTGGAGATATTCGGAGGGCTCTAAGCTAAACTGGCTGTGTTTTGAGAAGAACAAGAACTCCAACATTTGAACTCACTACAGAAATATATACAGAAGAATTGCACATGTCTAACATCCATTGGATTACTTTCTATCTAGGGGAGGGAATGGGGGAAGCAAGGGAGATAAATTTGGAAAACAACATTTTGTAAGGATGAATGCTAAAAGCTATCTTTGCATGTATTTTGAAAATAAAAAGCTATTATTTCAAAAAATTAATTATATAACCTATTTTAGTTGGGAATCATCTACCATGACATGCGCAAAATCCCTAGAAAACAGTCAGTAATTAGAGATTTATTAGGTAGTGATAAGTCTTGGACATGATGATAAGCATTGGAGATAACAAAAAACTGACGGGGGAGACAAAGTGTAAAAAAATAGGTACAAACAAGCCATATTTAGGATAATTTTTTTTGATTCTGATATAAAATTGTTTTTAAGTGAGACAGACTTGCCTGAAGTCATCAGCCTCATTCTCTCTTCCAGAACCACCACTCCAATGTCAAGATATGATTGGTGATGACTCAAGATACAGTGGATGACCTTGGTGTCTTCAGTGTTTGACCAAGCTCTAGGCATTCCACTATCCTTGCTTCATCTGCTTTCATGTATGTTGAACAAATTGTTCTCATATGACCTCCCTCAATGAATACCCCCTCCACTCATCATATGTTATGAGACCTCTTGATTACCCTCAAACTAGTTCAGCCCATCTGCTGAAATGGTTTACCAGGGTGTGGTCACTATGGATGCTAAAATTTCTTAAACTCACAGATGAGAGTTAGATGGGTCAGATGTGCATTAAAGGTGGAAAGCAAGCCCCCACTAGAGATATTAGTCTTCCCTGAATACATGCTAGACTCAATTGACTTTGAATGCCAATTGGATAAAGATTTTCAAATTTTAGCTTTTCAAAGTCAATAGAATCTTATCAGTGCCTTGGACAATTCCTGCAAAGGAACAAGAACTTGGAGTGGAAGGAGTTGTGATACTCTCTTTTCCCCAATGCAGGAGATCAGACTAGAATCCTGATGGAGTGCCATTTTCTCCCTTCCTCTCAGAGGCAGAAAACTAGTATAATGTAATAATGATTCTCTTCATATAAGAGACTAGTGACTAGTAGGAGATGGTGATAGTAAGTCACCCATCTCTCCACTTTCCACTCTATTTGAGCAAAAATAAAACTCTTTACAGAGAAAAAAGCTGGGTGACTCTGAAGAAATATTAGTTGCTTTTTTGATAGATTAAGCCAATATAATGAAAATGTCAATAATACTTAAATGAATTTACTTATTGAATGCCATATCAGTCAAAACTGATTGTTTTATTGAGCTTTAGGACTGTAGAACTAAAATAATAATAATAAAGTATTTCAAGAAAAATAACGAAAATTAGTAGAGTGTCTGGTGGGAGAAGAAACCTAGGAGTAACACATCTCAAACTATACTAGAGAGTAGTAATCATTAAAGCAGTTTGGTACTATTTTAAAAATAGAAAGGTGAATCAGTAGAATAGATTAGATGCATAACAATGTGGGACCAAATATCATTAGTAGTTATTTTAACAAATTCAAAGACTTCTGGTGTCAGGTCTCACTAATCGACAAAAAACATACTAGGAAGCTCTCTGGCAGAAATTAGGACATACCTAACTTATCTATTCTTTATTCCTCTCCTAGTTTCATTTGTAACCTCTTCCTTCTTTCTGATTTTTAATTCCTTTTTATGTGATGTTCTCTCCAATTATGATGAAAACTTTTTTCTTTTGTTTATTTCCCTGTTCCTGGTACATAATATATTTTAATTGAATTGCTCTTGACTTGGGAATAATTTTTTCTTACTAAAGAATAGGAATAAAACATTGATTTCACACACCTTTCTACCATGAGTGATCTCTGCAAGTGACATTTATCATTAGGCCAACAGACAATTTCAATTGTCAAATACCATGCTTCAATCATTACTTATAATTGCTATGTTTCTGGATGCCTTTGATATGTTTATGTATGATCACAGTTTAATTATATATAGTCTGGACCCTATAGTTTCACCAGGGAAGGTAGATCACTATGCACAACAATTTTAACAATACTATAGCTGGAAAGACAAAAGATATATGGTAGTAGGATGTAGCATTGTACATGGAAATTGACATAAGAGACATTAATTATTGAACCAAAATTTGTTATAATCTTACTACGTGTAGAACATTGGAGTAGGCTCTAGGGATTCAAAGACAAAAATGAGACAATCCTGGCACTCAACCAGCTCAGATTAGTAGGTTGTAGCATGTAAAAAGACATGAATAAAGACATGCATAACCAGAAAAAGGATGAATAATTAGTAAGGAATGGGAGGCTTGAGTGAATTGATGTCCACCAAATAGTTTGACGAATGGAAAGAACACGGTGATGGAATATGACCTGCATTGGCAGATATCTGTCATGTTGATGAGAATATAAAGCCTCTGAAGCTTTGAAATAAAAATAGAAAAAAAGTACAATAACTTTACTAGGAGTAAGTCCAATGAGTCTGCCACCTACCAAGTTTACATTTATAGCTCCAGTAAGATTTGATGACCTCTATAAAGCAGATAATGAAATTCTTATCCAGGTACTAGATTTTTTTCCTGTTATTGCTTCCCCTCACAACTCATGGATCATGACTGACAAATGACTAATTGTTTCCAAGGACTATTTGACTTTCTATGCAAAAACATTTTTATGTACTAGTTCAGATATACTCAAAGAAAAGGCTTGTAACCTCCATTTGTACCACTTTCATTAGAGGAAGATGAAGATATCATTTTCCAGGTATCTGCTGAGGTGTGTGTGTGTGTGTGTGTGTGTGTGTGTACCATATAAGAGAATGGTGAACAGAATTTGAGTAAAAAGGTAGTCACTTTAAACAGATCTGAGTGTCCAAGAAATACAGCAACATTATTTAAAGACCTCTTAAAAAGAATCCTCCCCTGTTAGCACACACTTGGCTGGTAATCCCCGTCAAACAAACTGCAGCTATATTTCTTGGAGACATTATTTAAAATCCTTTTAAAGTGCAGTTCCTCCTTATCCCCTGACGATTGATACCTGTGAATTGCTTAATAGTATTAAGCTAGGGAGTTAGAGTGGAGGGGGGAGGTTGGGAAGAGGCCCTAGGGGAGGGGGAATTGGAGGAAGACTGATACTTAAAAGGATTTTTAAAAATGTCAAAGACATATTTCATTGCTACATTGCCTAAAAGCCTTTACAGTTAGGGAAACTGTGGCTGCTCCCTAATGTAGGCATAATTTTGTTCTTGAGACTGCACATTTACCAGTGTTACTTCACTAGCTTTAGGAGATACAAGTACAGATGGTTTGCCTGTCAGGAACGGTTTTACATCATGGATGTTACTTATTAAGAAAGACTGGAGAAATTCTTGGAATTACTTCTTATGGCCTTAAACCAGTTATTCATCTTTTCAGACATGAATTTAGATTAGGGAGTCTCCTAAGGTCCTTTCCAATAGTGGTTTTGTAATTATTATACCCAAGTCACATGTACGGAGAAATCAGTGGAATTAACTATCTCTCCCCTTTCTCAGATTGAAAAATTGTGTTTGAAGCCCACTGGACTAATCAGATCACAAAATTATAAAAATTTGGAATTATAAAAGATCATTTTGCTCAATTTCCTCATTTGTTGCAAATATACTTGCCCAGAATGACCAGAATCAGGATCAGAACCTTAAACCTTCTGGACTCTGATATATCACATTAACTTTAGAATTTACATAATTCTTGGATACCTTATTTGTTAGTTGATGAAGGAGAAGGGTTGGAAGGACATAGGATCTTAGAATTTTAGGGATGGAAAAGGTCTTAGGTCTTATTTAGTCTGATACATTTGAGGAAGCTGAGTTCCATAAAAATTAAGTGACTTAAGCAAGATCTACAGTAAGTAGTAAAGTCAGGATTGTAATAGGATACTTTTAACTTTAACTTCTAACAATCTTTCCACTGTTCGAGAATAACATAGAATACAAAGTAGATACTTCAAATTCTAAATCTATGATCTTCTTTGAGACTTTTTTTTTTTTAAATTTGAAAGTTCACATTAAGATGGCAAGTCAACCTTTCCATTAAATCACAGTACATTCTAGGTTAGGTCTCATTTGTCCACATTGGTTAGCATATAGCATGTGACTGATCATTGAATTGCTTAAAAAGTAAATGTTAAAGTAAATCAAAAAAGCAAAAAAAAAAAAAAAAGCATTCTAATTTTACAAACATAAGTTTTCCAAAAGTATTTAGGCTGGTCTACTGCTTGACTTTTTTTTAATGATAAATTTTATTACTGTTTTGTAGTAGAACTTGAAATTTCCTATTCTTTTTTTTCCTGCAATTCAATTTTTTCATACCAATAATTTTTCATTATTATATTTGAAATACTTCATCTTTACTTTCTCCATGTGAATATAATTACTATTTGATTGATTAATGCCAAATATATTTAGGTAATGTTATCATTTTTATTATATTAGTTCTACTTACCCAGAAACAATTAATATTCATCCAATTATTTTAGTCTGTTTTTATTTCTTCAAAGATTGTTTTATAATAGGATTCATAAACATGCTAGCTCAGTCTTGGAAAACATACTCTGAAATATAGATTCTGTTGTTCTTTAGAATTCAATTTTTCTTTCTAATGTTTTCTGTTTGATTTTGTTGGTCATATAGAGGAATGTGTATGATTGATGTGGATTGATTTTATATCTTGACATTTGCTAAATGTATTAGTTGTTTCAATTAATTTTAATTGATCCTTTAGAATTTTTTAAGTAAAATATCATATTATGTGCAAAATAGAATAATTATTTCCCTTTCTTCTATGCTTATTCCCTCGAGTTGTTTTCTCCTTACTGCTACAGTTTGAATTGTTAGCATTATTTTAAATGTTGATGATGATGACAGATATCTTTGCTTTGCCCCAGCTTTTATTGAAAAAAGGTTTTAATTTTTCTCCCATTGCATATATCATTTGTTCAATTTGTTTATTATGTTAAAAATTTGCTTATTTATTTCTTGCTAGTATATATTAAAAATAGATATATGTGTTGAGTTTTGTCAAAACTTTTCATCATCTATTGGCATATAACATGGTTTCATTATGTATATTATTAATATGGTAAATATTTTTATAAACTTCTTTATTTTGAATCGACACTGTCCTATTGCAATAAATCCAACTTGACAATGGTGCATAAATTTTGTAATATATTGTATCTAATTTATAAATATTTTATTTAAAAACTTTTGTCAATGTCTCTTAGTTATATTGGCCTGTGGTTTTCTTTTTCTAATTTATCTCTCTCTGGCTTAGGTATCAAGATCTATTTATAACTTATAGAGCCATTTTTTTTCAAGATGTTTATGTAATATTAGAATTAATTATCTTTACTTTTTGATAACTTTCATGTGTAAATTCATCTGGAACTGGACTTCCTTCTTTTTCTCCAACCCCTACTGAGGAGTTCATTTATAGCTTGGATAATTTTTTGGGTTATATTTGATCATTTAAATAGTCTAGGTTTCTTTTGTTAATATGAATACTTTATATTTTATAAGGGCTTATTTTTTCCTCTAAGTTATCAGTTTAGTTAACTATGTAATTGGGCAAGATAGTTTCTCATAATTTTCATTATTTCTCTACAATTGTTTTGAATTTTCTTTTTAAAAATTTAATTATAATTTCATTTTTCTCTCTTTAAAATGTGAGCTGCTTTTTACTTTTTAAAACTACTAATTTTAACATAATAATAACACAATATACATTTTATATGTAGTGCTTATTGTATATCAGACACTATGTTTCATGCTACATATATATTATCTTATTATCTGATAACCATGTTTAGTAGGATCTATTATTATCCTTATTTTATGGATGAGGAAACTGAATTAAATAGATGGTAAATTGACTTGTTTTATTTGTCAGTTTAATACTTATGTATTTTTTTTTTGCTCCAAATTTTATTGACCTCTTCTTTGATTTCTCATATTTCTAATTTTTTGTTTGGTTGAAAGGAATTTTGTTTTGGTTGTTCAAATTTTTCTCTTTTTTTTTTTTGATGTGTCAACTCACTGATTTTTATTTTTTTCTTTTTTCAATGAAAGCCTTCTTATTTCTTTAAAAACACCAACTAATGTGCCATTAGCATGGTAGTTATAAATAATTCTTATTTGATAAAAATAAGACTAAGCTAAGACTTGCATTTCATTCATCCATTTATTTACTCACACAATTTATCAAAATTTCATAATTGTTTATTAAGAATCTGCTTTAAACATGAATCTACAATGTATAAAGATCTGAAGGAAATGAAAAATTTCTTCTAAAATTTTCAATGATTTACAATTTTCATTAGATAGAATTTTCTTCTGAATCAATCCAGATTAGTGAAGGTCAAGTATATTTTCTCCTTTCTCTTATCCACTAATTTAGTTTTTAAAGGGAATAAGATTATTATTTTATTAGCTCTACTCCTATATCAGGTATTTTGAAAGTACTGATTACTTCCTGTCAAATTCCCAGAAGGCCTTAAAGAATTAAATATTGGAAAAATCTTCAACATGACCATCAAGTGATTCATCATTTTTACCTTTCCCAGGAAAAAAAAATTCTAAAATTTTGACCTTTGTAATAGACATCTTGTCAAAATGTAGTCCCAGAATTTTAAAGTTAAAATATTCAAGGAAGAGATAACAGAACTCAAAATGTTCCACATTCAAAGTTTGGAAAAGGGAGAAAGATAAAAGGAAAGAAAAGCAAATTTCCTGTCTGTTTCATATGTTAGCATTCTTGTTGCTAAATTCCTTAAAGCTATGAAAAATTAACCAACTGGAGTATATTTCAAGCTTTGTTATAAACTTTGGTCTATATCAATTAATAGTTTTGTAAAAAGAGACAGATGAATCTAATTGCTAATAAAATCTATGGAGATTGATTCATGTTTCATAGGTATTGCCAACCATTTATCTCATTAAAGTATTCATACTTGAAGGTTGACCTTGGACTTTATTGCCACTAAGATATCAAATATTAAGCTTTAAGAAACCTTGAGTTGTCTTCCAGTCTGGACATTTTCCAAGCATGATTCCACTTAAACCATTCTTATATAATAAATGTTTAGAAAAATCTTTAGAAGATATTCTACTATTCCATCTTGCTAATCCATTTTAATATTTAATAATGAATTAGATGACCCTTAGGCTCCCTTTAAACTCTAGATCTATGATCTTATTCTATTAAATGGTTACTTTTTTTTGCCAAAAGTTCACCTTGAAATCATCACTTGCACCTCAAAGGTCTTAGTAATTTCATTTTCTGTTTTAGCTTACTCTGCCTCCTTGACTGATAAACAGCAAAGTTCCATTTAACCCCAATTATTAAAAGGAAATATTTGTAAAATCACTTAGAACAATGCCTAGAACATAGTAGACTTTATGTAAATGGTTGTTCCTTTACTCCTTAATTCATCCCTAATATAGAATTAACTGGGGAAGGGGGAGGGAGGTTGTTGTTGTTGTTGCAACTTTTGTTGCCCTTTTCTCAAGAAAATGGGAGAAATTTTTGTCAACATATTCCATATGATAACTCTTTGTATTCAAGTTTATCATTGTTTTATTTTTTTCTCTGACATACCACCTATTTTAGATATATTATTGACAAGCTTATTTCTTTGGGATAATCATAAGAAGATATTGAAATTGCATATTAAGCCTATGAAAAACCACACTTTATTATTTTATTAAAAGAAAAAGATGGGGTACCCACCTCTGAAGAGAGCTGATGAATTCGGAGTGCAGAATCAAGTATTTTTGTTCATTTTCTTTATTTTCTTGTTTTCTTATGGTTTGGGAGAATTGTGTGTTTTTTCCCTATATTACTCACATGAAAATATTTCTGAGAAGAGCTAAGTTGATTTTTGTTGATCATCACACAGCCTTGCTGTTACTAGATACAGTGTTTTTCTGGTCTGGTCACTTCACTTAGCTTCAGTTCGTGTAAGTCTCTCCAGGCTTTTCTGAAATCATCCTGCTCATCATTTTTTTTTTTTTTTTTTTTTTTTTTACAAAACAATAACATTCCATTCCATTCCATAATATAACTTACTCAAACATTCCCCAACTGATGGGCATCTACTCAATTTCCAGTTCCCTACCACTACACATAGGGCTGCCACAAACATTTTTGCACATGTGAATCCTTTTGCCTTTTTAATGATTTCAATGGGATACAGACCTAGTAAAGGCACTGCTGGATAAAAGCGAGCACAGTTTGGTTGCCCTTTGAGCATAGTTCCAAATTGCTCTCCAGAATGCCTGGAGCAGTTCACAAGTCCATCAATACATTAGTGTCCCAGTTTTCCTACATCCCCTTTAACATTTATGATTTTCTTTTCCTATTATCTTAGCCAATTTTACAGTGTGAGGTGGTACCTTAGACCTATTTTAATTTGCATCTCTCTGATTAATAGTAGAGCATTTTTGTATGACTATAGATGGTATTAATCTCTTGATCTTAGCATTACCTATTCATATCTTTTGACCATTTATCAATTGTGAAATGATTAGTATTCTTATAAATTTGACACATGAATTGAAAATTTTTTTCATGATTACTAAAAAAAAAGTAGAAATAACAAAGATGAGGAAATATTAGAATTCATCTAATGAAGTAGAAGTTTCCATATCCAGAAATTACTGAAATGTCTTTTATGTAATGCTTTCTTCTTGGGGATCACTTATAGTAAGATTTAAGGGGATATTGAGAATTTCTCCCCCACTTTCTTAGTTACTTAGTCATTGCTCTGACTCATTATGCCCAAAAGAAATCCTTATTGGATGAGTATAGAAGGATCAAAATTGCTAGTATATTTAATGGTAGAATAGAGATAGTAAGTCATTTGTTTCCTTAACCTTTCATTCATCTTATATTATATAATGTGTTACTGTTCATAAATTAGTGGTAAATGATATCTTATAGATTTGATAAGAACAAAGAAAGTCAAATGAAATATAGTAACAAAAACATAATTTTTATACCTTCTTGAGATAGCATTCTGCCTCTGATCTTTACTCCTTGTAAAGCATTAAGCAAATAATAACTTTCTTGTCCCTCAGTTCCTTTATTTGTAAAATTGAGGGAATAATTTTTAAATTTCCTTTTAGTTTCCAATCTGTGATTTAAGGAAACAATAAATTCATTTGCTTGTGTTTCCAAAACAAAGTTAATAATTATTGATTGCATACTATTAGTAAAATTCTAGCACTCTTTTACAATAATTAGCTCATCTTAAGTATAAAGACAATAATAATGGTTCCTCAGCTCTACAATCCCCTCTTCTGCTGTTTTAGGATTTTTTTTTATTTAATAGAAAGTTATGGATAAAATCGTAATTTTTCTAAGCCTAGTAGGAAAGTATTTTTCTCTCACGCGTCTTTGATCCCATTTTTAATGCTTTTTTCCTTTGTGATTCTTTGCCCTCTTCTCTTTCTCTAGTATTTCACTTTGTGTTATCTCCGCTCCTCTGATTTCAATTATTATATCTATGTTGAGAATTCTCAAATATACAATTCTCTCTATTAACTTCTAGTCTCACATTTCCAACTATCTATTGACATGTCAAACTGGATATTTCATAGACATCTTAAATACAACATATTAAAAACTTTACTCAATTCCTGCCCAAAATTTCTCTTTTCTAACTTTCTTCTTACTGTCAAAGATACTGCCATCTCTAGATCTCCTTTTTTAACTCACCAAAACCAATCTTCCAAAGACTACTGATTTATCTTCATAACGTGTTTTGTATGAACTTTTCCCTTGCCTATGATACTGCCACCACCCTGGTGTCCTCAGCATCTCATGCCAATCTATTGCAACAGGATGTTGGTTGACTTCCCTGCCTAAAGTTTCTCTGAAATCTGTTCTATTTTCTACTAAGCAAAAGATATATTGCTAAATATATTGGATTTAACATATATTTAAACATATTTAACATGTATTGGACTACCTGCCATTTAGGGGAGGAAGTGGAGGGAAGGAAGGTAAAATTTGGAACAGAAAGTTTTGCAAGGGTCAGTATTGAAAAATTATCCATGCATATGTTTTGTAAATAAAAACTATAATAAAATAAAATTTAAAAAAGAATAAAGATATATTGCTAAAGCACAAGTCTGACTACATCACCTTACTGCTCAATACAGTAAACTACAGTGGTCTTCTATTACCTGAAAACTCAAATAGAAAAAAAATGACTGTCTCACTCTTTATTACCTATCCCCCCTCATTACTTTTCCAGTTTTTTTACATTTTATAGTGTTGCCCTTTCCATGTATCCTTTGATACAATGACACTTGTCTACTTCCTATTCTTTGAACAAGTTATTCCATCCTCTAAGTTAGGGCATTTTCCTTGGCTGTCCTTAATGATGAAATAAATGTTCTTGCTTCTGATCCCAACCTACTGGATTCCCTAGCTTTTTCAATTCTCCACCAAAATTCCAGCTATATAAAAGAGTTTTCTCAATCCTCTTAATTCTAATGCCTTTCCTCTGGTGATTCTTTCAGTTTTACTTTGTATTTAGCTTATATGTGTATAATTTTTAGCAGATCATCTTCCCCTTCAAGGACTGTGAACTCCTTGACAACAGAGATTATCTTTTACCTTTCTTTCTAACCCCAATGTTCGGCATGGTATCTGACACATATTAATAAATCTTTAATAAATATCTTTAATAAACATTGACCATCTGATTAAATTGTTGAAGCCTATTCATGCTAGAATTTTGTTCTCTGCCTTAATTTGCACTTATATTTGTTTAGTCCATCTGTGGTTCTTTGTGCTTAAGTAAAAAAATCTGGTTACTAAACATGAATGTAAAGTTAAAAACCAGATTAGTTTTTTTTTTTTTTTTTAAGTAGAAAACCACCACAAAGAGAAGTTGGAAATTTTTCTTAGAACTTTTCGGTCTGTGAGGAAATGGGTTAAACTGATAGCATGAACTCAAATCTTCTGCAAAATGTCTAGAGGGCAAAGGTTCTCCTCCATCTCTCCTTTTTCTTCCACAGCTCACTCCTTGTACCTCCTCTTGATTATCCTTATATTGCTAATTCTTTCCTATTTAACTATTGATGCATCATTCCTTCCTTTTTATGCCAGACCCTAAAGTCTCTGGGTTCCAGCTAGTACGGTGATTTTATACAACCACCAGAAGATACGACTAAATTCTCCAGCAATCTGAAGATACTTCCTCTTGGAACTCAAGAAGTGTTCAGATCTTGTTGCTTTCTAATGTAAAATTGAGGTTTGTACCCTGACAAAATCTTGTCAAGTTTATGTGATTAAAATATATTCTGAAATTATTAAAAATATTGAAGGGTTAAAAGAAGTGCACTGATTTTTCCACCACCTTTTTGCAATAAAATTAATTTGCATTTCACATAATGAGAATTTGTGAATCTAAATGATTGTCACTGATTATCATTTAAAAGTATTTTTGAATTTCTAGAGATTTTTTGGTAAAAATGAATTAACATAAAATCAGTATTCCAGAAAACTAAGATCTCTTTAATGCCACTCAATTTCTGAGTCGTCATTGCTTCTTATATGTCAAGACCTCTTTACATATAATATTATTATGCAGTGTAGATTCACAGTGCTCCCTGCAATTAGCTTGTCCCACTTAAAGTTACTTATTTGACCAAATTCAATTTTATAAATATTGAATAAAAAATCTTGAGGACATACTATGTGCAGCTTATTGTACTATGTCCTTATAGTGCAAAGTTTATATGATACTATCCATGCCCTTCTAGAAGTGATAGTTTAATAAAAGTATGTGAAATATATACAAATAATTATAATATACATTAGAACATTATAATATGAGAGCAGCAGAAGTTACCAATATACCATATATAAAAGACTTGAAAGAAATCAAGCAATATTTAAATTAATAATAGTCTATAATTCAAATATTTTGCTAAAACACATATGATTTCCCTTGAAATAGAAAAAGTGAAAGCTCCCAATTGTTATATTCTTTCTTTGAGAAGTAGTTTCATATCATTTACTATATAGACTTGTGTTTATAAACATCAAAGAGCTTCATAAACTTTTATGAACAGATAAAAAAGTTTCTAAGGAGACACAAAAAAATGAAGGCCCAAAGGACTTGCTGTATCCTCAGTGTGGGTATTCTCTTTAACAATCATTAATAAAGTATAACACAACTATGACTACTGTTAGGAACAGATTTAAATCAGGCCTGCTCATTCAGGTTCAAAGTTGAGAAAAAATGAAGAATTTGTAAGTCATTTAACATTTAATGAAAGAAGGTTTCCTTAGCTATGGCATAGAAAGGATATTCAAAAAGGATGCTCCAGCACTTAGTTCATTTCCCATATGAAAACCCTGTCTGTTCTACAAGGGAGATTGTGGTAACTCACTGGTTCTGGGACATACCTCAGGAATAAAGAGCTTTGGATGCAAATGAGTGGGCCTTCAGGTCGATGAAAACAAGGCATCTAGACCTTGCACTTGCACCTTCGTGGGCAATAAAGTCTCAGGGAGAGATTTGTCATGGTTAAGGGGAAAACTTTCTTATTTTGAATGGAGGAAGAAGTTGGATATTTCTTTAACTACATTTGATCCTAAACCTATTCTTGTCCATGTCTTCTCAATAATTTTAGCACAAAGTTTTCATTGATATTTCCTGTAATTCTTTGTGTTTAAGGTATTGTAGTCTACTCAAATTCATTATGTGCTTCCCAATGATAACAGATTACTTTCAACTTCAATTCTTCAGAGATTATAGTTTTCCATGATACATAGCTACACAACATAACTAAGATCTGATCAGTTTTTAAAAGGAAAGGACTTCATTTTTTTGGAACTGAATCAAATACCTGCTTGGTATCATTTAGCACATTGGATATTGATGGTGTCAAAATAGTGACTTGACATGATGGGTGCTGGTAAAGAGGTAGAAATAAAACAAATGGGGGGTGGGGGAGAAAGGCAGGATTAACAGCACTACATAGCTACTCAGAGATTAAGTGAACACAAAAAGCCTGATACTGCCCAAATGGTATGAAATTCTAGTTGAATAATCTCTTCATAAAGCGTGCTGGGATATAATGCTCCACTTTTTGTTCTGCCATTTTGATTTTCAAGTAGTAAATAAGCATTCTGAGAGTATGGTATGAAGTTATTTCACTGATATAGAGAATCCTCAATGAAGAAAGATTTTCCCCCAATCAACTTGGAACCATTTTGCAACTAATGATCTCTGGCAAGTTATGTGACTTGCCAAGAGTCCTACAGTCGGGATGTATCAGTGGTGAGACTTGAAACCTCATTTTCCTAATTTACAGGCCATTTCTTTATTTGTTGTCAACCAGAGGAATATTGGTGTTAAAATGATAAGTGTTTCTTTTAGGGAAAAGTTTGGAATCATTTATTTCTATCCTATTCCTTCCAGAATCAAATATAATGTGCTCTCTTTGACCTTTTATAACTTACCTCCTTCCTACCTTTCTAGTCTTCTCACTTACTTCTCACTTAATGCCTTACAGATATACTCTTTGATTCAGTGGAACTAGTATTCTGACTTTCTGATGAACAAGACACTCCATCTCTCAGCTATGGGCATTTTTAATGGCTGTCCTTTATGTCTGAATCACTCTTCTTCCTCATTTCTGCCTCCTGACTTAAAGTTCCAACTACAATTCCATCTTCCTTTAAATCTTTTTACCATTTCTCAATTTTTAATTTATGTGTGTATGTATTTTTCCCTTCTATTTTCTTCCTGAATAGCTAAAAATTAGTAAAACATTGATTTGATGAGTGTTGGGTCCCAACAAACTCTTACTCTTCATTACCACAATAAACATAATATTTAGTGAAGCTTGTGGATCTAATTAATAAAGATCATTTATCTCACCTTGTTTATGCTTTCTAGTCAAATCTTCATGCTTTCCTTTCCTTTTTCATTTTCTTTGTAGCAAATATTACATAATTATACAAAGAAAAAAATGGAATAGGAAGAAAGGAGCAAAGAACTAATTTTTACCTAGAATTTCTGATAATGTACATAATAAAAAGCAAAAAAAATTCAAGGTCATGGTAAGTCAATCTCACTATTCTGTAAGAGTCCAGGTTTTCCTCTAGAATATATTTCTTGGCAAGTCTTTTGGGTGGGAGGCAATGCTATGGTTTGTAAAAGGAAGAACATTATTTCTTTCTAAATTTAAATTTTTTTTACACTCCTCTATGATGGATTCTCCCTTAATATCATTAGCTGCACATGCTGCTAATTGTAAAGGCTGCTAATCCATCTGAGGAGCCAAAATGATATTAGCTTTCAATAGGATTTACATATATTCAGTCATGTTTCTGCATCAGCTAGCAATTAAAGTTTAAACTGTTGAACATGCAGCTTGCTGTGGGCTAAGTAATATTTAATACCATTAACAATGCACTTCCCTATTCAGCTCCAAATCTCTTTACAGGATCATCAATTCACAGGCCTCTTTGTATGGCACAACAGACATTAGCTGTCATCCTAATAGTTTCCAGAGGAGGGCACTGTTATGTGAAGCACGATGGAAATGACAATTGCATTCATTATACCTATTAAGAATATATGTTTCTCCCTTCCTCCCTCCCTCCTTCTCTTTCTCTGTCTCTGTTTCTGTCTCCTTCTCTCTCTCCTTTAATTGATAATACATTAGTTATTAATCTCTCTTTAATGAATAACAATAACAAAAGTTAAATAAGTTGCCCTAAGTTGGGGGGAGGGTCTATATAGATGACTAATAAAAAGCATTACTAAAATATTTTACTATTACTCAGCTTCAGGCATGTTGAGTGCAAAGCAGAAATGATCCAATAGCAAAGCATTTTTTTCCCTTTCATATCAAAAATAAATCCATTCCTCCTTGCCAAAGGACCTTCTGGTAAAATCTGACAGCTGGTGATATCAAAAGGTATTCTAAATGATAAATCTGCTTCAAAGAAAAGACATGAGTCAAAAAAAATCCTACTATTGTCCTCAATCATGTATATGGGGGGGATATATGTGTGATTTGAAAATGTCCCTCATGCTAACCTTTTTTTTAAAGCTACATCTAGATTAAAACTTGCTGCATGTTTTCATTCAGACACTAAAAAGAAAAAAGAAAAATCAGTCTACAACTGTTGGTTCCATTTCCTCACCCTTTCTTGCTTTGACACAGTGAAATTTCACTTCTGACTCCACCACTTTATAAAATCCAATTATTTCCAAGCTTACCAATGGCCATTTAATTGCCTCATCCACAGTTTTATTTTTTCCTTATGTTAAATTGATCTCTCTGTACACAATTATCCATTTCATCTTTCTTGACACTTTTTTTTCCTTATCCTATAATTTCACAAGAAGAATCACTTTTCAGTTCTTTTCTCACTTCTAAGACAATATCTTCTTTGACTTCTACTAGTCTTTTTTCTCCTCCTTAAATGAGTATCCCTTAAGGTTCTATTTGCTAAAAGTTTTGCTTTTCTCTATACATCTCATTTTTTTGGAAACCTATTTTTTTCACCTTTCTGCAAAATTCCTAAATATATTATTCCATTCCCAAATCTGTTCTAAATGTAATAATGGATTTAGAGGATGGGGGCTACACTTATGATTTCATTAATGTAAAACTCTTTCAGTTGAAGAAATTCCCTCTATCAATGCTCATTAACACTTTCTCTGCAATTTATAGATAACCTAAGAAAGTTTCTTAGAACACTGTGGTAGAGATTTGCTTAATGTTATACCACTAATTAATTAATGTTAGAAGCTGATCTTGAACCCAGTAATAATGATTAAGACTAAGAATTTCTAGATTCTTTTAATCCATAGTTGAAAGAAAAATATTAAAAGGTTAAGGCAACAAAAAATAAAAGGAGCTCAAGGAACAAGACAAAAAAATATTTTTTTTTTCCTGAAGTAATTGGGGTTAAGTGACTTGCCCAGGGTCACACAGCTAGGAAGTGTTAAGTGTTTGAGACCAGATTTGGACTTAGATCCTCCTGACTTCAGGACTGGTGCTCTCTTCACTTGGCCACCTAGCACCCCCAAACAATTCACTTTTTTTTGCCAGTTAATTCTTTTAATTATCAAGATCTATGAAATATAGTAACATCTTTCTTTTTTTAATTATAGCTTTTTATCAAACATATTCATGGGTAATTTTTCAACATTGACCATTGCAAAAATTGCTGTTCCAACTTTTCCCCTCCTTCCTTCCACCCTCTCCCCTAGATGGCAGGTAGTCCCATACATGTTAAATATGTTAAGTATATGTTAAATTCAATATATGTGTACATATTTATACAGTTATCTTGCTGCACAAGAAAAATTGGATTTAGGAAGAAGGTAAAAATAACCTGGGAAGAAAAACAAAAACACAAGCAAATGATAACAAAAAGAGTGTAAATACTATATTGTGGTCCACACTCATTTCCCAATGTTCTTTTGCTGGATATAGCTCGTTCGGTTCATCACTGATCAATTGGATCTGATTTGGATCCTCTCATAAACAATTCACTTTTAATGAAAATCTCTTTTTCAGGCTTAAAGGAAATCAGAGGTGAGAAAAATTGAAAAACATTATGAAAAATGTCTGATCATTTTTATCTGTGGTCCTCAAAGTTAAGACTAAGGCATCTTGAGATTGAGGGAATCATGATCTGACTGCAGGAACACGTGATCAAGTAGGTAAGAATAAATCCATATTTCATACTTATTTCTATACCCAATTATGGGCCTCATCTCTAACATAGTCATTCCCAGCATCCCTCAATACTTACCATTTTGCTTTCTCCCTTTGCTCCTAATCATTCTCCTAGTCATTCTCACCTGGATATCAGGGTAAAAATATCTGCACAAATTCATTGAAAAAGTTTCTCCACTAATTCTTGCCTCCAAGATCACATTGAATCTTTCTCAAAACTCTCTCAGTGAGGAAAACTTGGAGACAATAATAATAAGTTCAATATCTTTTTGTTTTGAATTGCACAGAGTAAATTGTATGAGAGAAGCAGGCATGGATAGTTTGTAACATGCAGCCCCCAGTCTTTTTTTTTTCCTTCAAAATTCCTATTCCAAATTTAATCTTGAAAAAGATACCATCATTCTTCCAATCGTATATTATTTTTTTAGTTTTAGTGTTATCTTTTATCACTTATTCCCTCCTACTTCACATAGAATCTCTCCTCATTATCTTCTGCAAGAAACCTTTTCTAATTCCACTAAATAAAAGTGTTGTTCCTCCCAAACTATATTGGATTAAGCTATACATACCCATATTTATTTCCTCATATATGTATTGTGTATTTATTCTATGTGCATTTATCCACAGTGCCTAGAATATGGTATGTATAGTAAATATCTTTTGAGTGATATCCATGTCAAATCTTGTAAGTTTTATCTCTAAATCTATCAATTTTGTTCTTGCTTTCTTTCTTCTGACATTGCAAAGGTCACAATGGAGCCTCTGCTAAAGCCATCCCTCATTCTTGCCATATGACTGATCCATATTCTTCCTATTATACAATTTCTTGGTAGAATTCTTAATTCTTGTTCTTCTTAGTTCTTTGTTGATTATGCATTGCAGCCTACTTATATTCATTAGGGGCTGATTCATTGCCTTTCAAGTCATATTTATTTCATCAGAGGCAGTGTTGTTCCGCAGCTCACTTTACTGGGCACAGTGGGTTTGTTTTTATTACTGATGGACCTTTGCCTATTTTTGCAGAAAGTTTGGATTCAGTAATAGAGGTTGGCAATTTTCTGAATGACTTTCAGGGCATTTCCCTTATTCTTTCCTATTCAGGGTCATATTACTATGCATTTGTACTTTCTCTTGCAGATATACATTGCATCCATTGACAAATGCCAAGATTTTAAAATGCATTTGTATGGATATTCTTTAGGGCTTGTCCAGTGTTATGTTGGAAGAGCTGTGCATAAATACAAATATTTTTGAAAGCCATTTAGAATTATGTAATAAAGTAATTAACATGTCCACATTCATTGAGTAAGGTATTCTAATACTTCCTTATCAACAAAGTCATTGATAAAAGAAAGTCTTCACATACACCAAAATATTTATAATAACACTTTTTGTGATAGCAAAAAACTTGGAGAAAAAGTACATGCAAGAGCATATTAGAGAATGGCTAAATAAATTATAATGAAAGAATGTAGTAGAGTAATACTTTGCTGTAAGAAATGATAATATGAATACATAAAAGATTGAGTGAAGCAAATAGAGAAGTGAGAACAATATAAAATGGTAACAACAATAACCACAACAAAAAATAAAATGTGAATGTTGCAAAATTGCAAAGGATAAGCATGGCTCTAAAGAAGAGATATGAGAAGATAACCCTATCCTTCTTTGCAGTGATGGAGGTATACGGATTACATGCGTATGGATCATCACAAATATTTTCAGAATTTTAAAATTTTATTGTTTTTATTGAATTATTTTATTCCTTGACTTTCCTTAATCAGACTTTATAAATGAATTTGTATTCTAACCAATTATTACCTTTGACAGGTAATTTCTCTCTATTTGGAAATAAGTCAGAGGTTTGCTTAGGAGTTATTTGAACTAATTTGACGTTCTTACTTTGCAAATGATTTACATGAATTGCAATCCTGTATGAAATTATTAGTTAATGGAATATCTTTTGTTAACAATGCTAATGATAATAAACCATCAGAATGACAAAAAGAATAAGATAAGACTCATAGTAAAAGAAGGAAGGGACTGAATAGACATTGTCAAAGTACATATCTATTTGCAGCAATTTTATGGATGAAAGTGTAGGTAAGTGTTACAAGGTGAAAGAATTATACTCAAAAATCATACCTTTCAGATCACTATTTAACTGTCACCTTATTCTCACACACCAAATTCAAATGCATTTTATTAGAGATGATCTAAAATTACCTCATAAATTCAGATAAAAAAAACCCTTTCATTATTTTTTCCTAGTACCTACCTCTGTTTTTAAAAAAGTAATAACTGTAGAAACATCTTTTCACAAAACATTTTCTCAGTCTCATATCCTGTACTCATAGGCTGAGATAAAGATCACTAGTACTGACTATGCAATTTATTAACAGTATCAAATAATGCAAAGATCTAGATGAATGTTTGAACAGACTATCAACTGTGAGACAGGCCAAAGTCATTTCTAACATTTATTCCTCCAAAATATTTTAATTATAGTCCAGCAATTCAGTTCTCTGGTTGATGGTTAAAAGGTTTCAGTAATTCTCTTCAGTAAGTTTTTTTTTCACAGAATATCTTGTTTGTCTAATAAGACTAAGGCTAGAGCATTAGTGATGATTAGGAGAATAGCATTATTTATTATTTATTTTTTTAAGAATAATTTTTTTTAATGTGAAGAAGAAAAGAAAAATTGGGAAGAACAATAGATTCTGTGAATAATAATGCATAGAATCAACCTTAGGCAAAATTGATAAAGTAAAATTCAGGACCTAGATATTCCCATCTCCTTTCAAACTCTCTATATATTTTTTAAATTTAATTGTATCTTTTTATTTACAAAATTATGCATGTGTAATTTTTCAACACTCTCCCTTGAAAAACCTTCTATTCCAAATTTTCCTCTCCTTCCTCTCACTCCCTTCCCTAGATAGTAGGTATTCCAATACATGTTAAAATATATGTTAAATCCAATATATGTATACATAGCCATACAGTTATCTTCCTGCACAAGAAAAATCAGATCTAAAAAGAAAAAAAAACTGAGAATGAAAACAAAAATGCACACAAACAACAATAGAAAGAATGAAAATGCTATGTTGTGGTCTACACTCAATTCCCACAGTCCTTTCCCTGGGTGTAGATGGCTCTCTTCATTACTGAACAATTGGAATTGGTCTGAATCATCTCATTGTTGAAGAGGGCCACATCCATCAGAATTGATCATCATAGAGTCTTGTTGTTGCCATCCATATACACTGATCTCCTGGTTCTGCTCGTTTCACTTAGCATCAGTTCATGTAAGTCTCTCCAGGCCTCTCTGTATTCATCCTGCTGGTCATTTCTTACACAACAATAATATTCCATAACATTCATATACCATAATTTATTCATCCATTCTCCAATTAATGGGCATCCATTCAATGTCCAGTTTCTAGCCACTACAAAAAGGACTGCCACAAACATCTGCACATACAGGTCCCTTTTCCTCCTTTAAGATCTCTTTGGGATACAAGCCCAGTAATAACACTTCTGGTCAAAGGGTATGCACAGTTTGATAACTTTTTGAAAGATAGAAGACTCTTTAGACGATATTGTGCAGAAGGAGAGATGGAAGATAAGAGATTAGAGATTCTTAAAATTAACTGTTGAAAGGGAGATCAAAATCAGTTAGTCAATAAGCATGTATTAGACATCTAATGTATGACAGATACTGTGCACATTTGACATACAATGAAAAAAACCCAAGCCAAAACTGTG